>NW_012155284.1:9641053-9643058 GCF_000956105.1 Propithecus coquereli | reverse complement strand
GTACAAATATTTAAAATGTTTAATTTTCCTAATTACTGACTCCCACATAGTCTTTCTTGACACCCTTCTTTCCCCTTGGTAGCCGGCCATAAATACTTCTTGGCCAGCTTCTGTAACACTCTAGTCACTTATGGTTATTGGAACCATCTTATTTTGATATTTAGACTCGATCTTACTTATTTTAAAAATTCATTCCAATCTCATCTCCCCCCACCTAGCCCACACCCGGCTCTGGGATGAGAATAAATGAAGTCTGCTCTTCATATTGTTTTCCTTTTTTTTCCCCCTGTTTTTGGACTTTCTCCTTCTCCTCCCTTCAGACTCTGAGCCAAACCCTTGCCTCCTTCTGGTGGCCTCCACTGATGGGGGCTCTGCTCGTAGACGGAACTCAAGGTTTTCCTAGGGTGGTGTTCAGCTTTGCTCCAGCCCCCTCAGTTGTTGAACCCCTTTCTCCAAGAGACAGCTGCATCTCCCTCCGGACCCACAGGAGGCATACAATGTGAGTCTTCTGCTGGGTTGGGCATCCCACATGTAACCCAGGGGCCACTCGGCAGCCCCATAGCTCCTGCCTCTCCCTACCCTCCTCACTCCTGTGTGTGACATCAGGACCCACTGCCACACCTTCCAGGTGCCCTCTCTTTCTCCCGAGCACACTGGCTGTTTGCCGAACTTGGAATGCAGAGTGCTTGGTGCCTGTTATGCTTAGCTTTGGTTTAGCCATGATTCTGGGACAACAGGAAAAGTCCCTCTTGGCACCCTTAGGTTCCACCCTATGCCATGTCCTGCACTGACTGAAACTGAAGTTCTGGGAAGTTAAATAACTTGCTCAACTGGGAATCTGGAGAGCGTAGATCAAATGCAAATTTTTCTGACTTCAAGGCCAATGTTTTCCTCCATGTTTTGCTGTAAAAGAGAATATGCTAAGTCTAGAAAAGATTTGGAGAGAAGGGAACAACCTCCTGCCCTGGGAGAGTCACCTCAAAACTGCAGCGGGAGTGAAGCATCAGCGGGGAGGCAATGGGCATGCGAGCCTTGGCCCACCGTGGAGCCCGAGCCTCTCACCTGCACTCCTTGCATCTGAGGCACCTGCGGCAGGGAAGTGCCTTTAAGGTGGAGGCACTGGGGTTCCTGTGGGGGGCAGTGGTGGCAGGAGATCTTTTGTCCTTTGGAAGACAGGCCCCAGGGAGAGGAAGCAGGGAACCCTGTTCTCCTGGTTAGCTCTAGGCTTGAAGGAGGGAAGCAAAGGGTCCTTCTGATTTTCTTCCAGGTTGTCAAAATATCTCAGAGTTGGATCTATTAGAAGGAGGGAAGGCAGCCAGGACAGTAACTCTGCCTAGAAGTAAACACTGTACCTTTGGCTGGCATTTCCTTTAAACTCTCATCCAGGAAGCTGAGTGTGGCAGATTGGTTACAGGAAGGCGAGACATAACCATCTTCCTAATGACGCAGCATTCCTAGGTAGAGTGGGCATTCATAGCCACTCTTTGCAGGTGAGGAAATCCAGGCTCAGAGTGTGACTTGCCAAAAGATACACAGCTGGTAAGGAATCGTCAAGGCTGCAATCCAGGTTGCCATGGTGAGTACTCGCCCGCTTCTCCGGGCCGGCTGCCACCTCTGCGTCCCTTCCTTCCTGGGTCCCCCTTGGGTTTTATTTCTTAGCAAAGGAGATATGGCGTGGAGCGGTGAGGAGTACCACAAGTGATGCCCAAAGGAAATAATATAGGTAAAAGTGCTTGGAAAGCTGTAAAGCTACAGAGATGAAAGGAAGTATCACTATTAAGTGTGGGAATGGTTCATAACATCACCCTTTTCCGTGAAGAATCATTTTAATTTCCCATCTTCCCTAAGGACTGACCATTAAAATAGGGCAAATGGGACTTAGGTTAGACAAATGAACACTCAAATTAAAACATGGTAAAGAAAGACTACAGAGGTCTTCTGGAGAAGAAATTGGGGAAGGAGCCCATCTCTTTAGCTGATTTCTCCCAAAAGCAAAATACACCGT
>NW_012155284.1:9632056-9634783 GCF_000956105.1 Propithecus coquereli | reverse complement strand
GATGAAACTGTTTTGTTTTGTTTTCATGTTTCTACCTGGCCTGACTTTTGATATCAGTGGAAATCAGGGAGTTTAGCAAAAAAGCCCTTTGAGGTATCTCTCTTCATGTACCAGGGGCGAGTTCAAAATGCAGGGACCCATTCTTGTGTTTTACAATCCAAGACTGAAAATACAAGTGCAGAGGGACACAGGGCCGTCATGAAGCACACATACCACTTAAAAATGCATATGGTGCCCCCACTGACTGGAAGGAACACCTTGTGTGGCGACCGCCAACCTTCGACACTAAATATCTACATAGTGCCCTGCACAAAAGTAGGTCCTTAGGGAACATTCATTGAATAAATACAGGATTTTCATAGTGACAGAGAGTAAAAAGGGGAAGGATGAGAACAGACAGAATCCTTTCGTAAGGTAGGCAGCCATTATATGCTTGTGGAAAAGGCAGATTTTTAATTTTCTCAGAGAAGGAATTATGGGATAGCTGGGAATAAAAGGGGCAGGAGAGAAAATTTGTCTTTAGCAGTGGGTGGAAAGAACAATCCAAACTTCTGGGCTCTAAACCAGAAGGCACAGAGGATCGAGTGGGATCTGAAAAACTGATGTGGGAGCCCAAGGGAAGAAGAGCTAGAGGCTGGGGAGTTGCAGGGAGTGGGGACAAGTGGAAAGAGTGCAGTGCTCCTGGACGCTGGGCCTCGGTCTCCTCGTCCCTAAGGTAAGAACAAAAATACTATTTGTTCTGCCTATTCCTAAGAGGTGTTACAAGCATTCAACAAAATGGTACGTGCGGAAGTGTTTTCAAAACTTCAAAACATTATGTTAATTCTATGTGTCTTTTTTTTTCTTTTGGACAGGAAGTAGGATTTTTTGGTGGGCATGAATGAGGGGGCAGCACAGTGGAAGCCCTTATGAGTGCAGGGCCTGTCACTTGTCCAGGGGGCCACGATTGGGGATGTATTTGACCCCACAGCCATCTGGGATGAGCTGCTTCTCAGCCACCAAGTCTTCAAATTCATCCTCACTAAACTTGGTAAAACCCCACTTCTTTGAGATGTGGATCTTCTGGCAGCCAGGGAACTTGAACTTGGCCCTGCATAGGGCCTCAATCACATGCTCCTTGTTGTGTAGTTTGGTGCAGACGGACACGATGACTTGGCCAATGTGAACCCTGGCCACAATGCCCTGGGGCACCGGGTATACTTGTCTGGAGCCTGTTAGCCCCAGCACAGGACAACATCTTGTTGGTGCAGATGACATGGAAGGGGTGGAGCTGCTGGGATATGAAAGCCATCTTTTCCACAACTCTTGACCATGTACTTGTTGGCACAAATATGGGTAGCCTCCAGTACCATGTTGGACATTTTGAGTTTGGGGACCAGAAAGAAATCTAGATGAAAATGTCTATTTAGAAGTTAGAAATGTGTAGGCCAGTCTCAAAGAGAGGAGGGAATTTGGGGCTGGAGTTCAGAGTTGGGGGTTGTCAGAGCATGGATGATGGTTGGAGGCATGGGTGTCAGTGAGAACACCCAAGAACGTTATACAGAGAGTAAAGAGAGAAGGGTGTTATGATTTAAGGCAGTCCCATGGCAGAACTTGAGAAAGAGCCATAGACGGGTAGGAGGGAAACCTGGGTGATTCCCTGAGGGCTCATGGAGGTGAGAGCTCAAGAGATCAAAAAGCTGAAGAAAGGGAATTCTGAAAGTGAGCGACTGGTAATCAGGACTCAGAAAAAGTTCATGTCATGTGCATGACATTGTCTAGGATATCACTGGGGGCACAGCTCAAAGTCACATCATGAAGGCTCATCTCTCATCTCTGCACCACGACCTATTGCCAGGGCTTCAAACTCCTTCCTCCTTTTTTCTTTTTTCTTTTTACTCACACCTTCCCCTCTCCCATAACCTCACAATTCACCCATAGTCTGACTCGCTCTTGCATGTATTAATAATCTCTCTCTCAGTTCCTAACATGGATTCTGTTGTTTGGTTTGAAATTGGGCCAGTAGGGCAGTATTTGATGGTGAGAAAATGAGGCTATTTGACCAAAATGCAAAGCTGGGTCTCTGCAGACGCAGCAGAAACTCTAGGGTGCAGTCGTGTTCTCCAGTCTTTTGGTAAATATGTAAATGTGATGCCATTTGCTGCTGATGATTGATGTTTGAGTGATTGTGAAGAAGGTTAAAAGGACATACTTTACTGAACCAAAGCAATTTTACTCTGCACAGTCAAGGCAGAGAGGGCAGAGTGATGGTGCCGTGGCATTTGCACAGGTCAGATCACAGGCGGGGATGGAAATTTGACTATGTGTGCCATGAGGAATGGATGCTTAGTCTGGAAAAGAGAAGTAGGGGGTACAAATAATTGACAAAGTATTTTAATATTGATGCAGTTTAAAAATAATAATGACTTTTATTGAACCTGCATCAGGCACTGTGTTCTATAGAAGCTTTGCATGTATTATCTCATTTAGTACCTGCACCATCCCTAAGAGATAACATAATTAACACTTACATATTGCTTACTAAATGCTTTACAACAACCCTGTGAAGTAGGTACTAGTAGCATCCCCGTTTTGCGGATAAGGAAACTAAGGCACAGAGAGATTAAGGAAACTCAGCTTCTAAATCAAACTATAATAGTAAACAGTGGTACCCGAATTTGAACCAAGACAACTGGAAATCAGAGGCCAGCTGCAGCACAGTGCGATACAGCACTACCACAGGCATTT
>NW_012155284.1:9629636-9632006 GCF_000956105.1 Propithecus coquereli | reverse complement strand
ATAACTTGCTCAACTGGGAATCTGGAGAGCGTGGATCAAATGCAAATTTTTCTGACTCCAAGGCCAATGTTTTCCTCCATGTTTTGCTGTAAAAGAGAATATGCTAAGTCTAGAAAAGATTTGGAGAGAAGGGAACAACCTCCTGCCCTGGGAGAGTCACCTCAAAACTGCAGCGGGAGTGAAGCATCAGCGGAGAGGCAATGGGCATGCAAGCCTTGGCCCACCTTGGAGCCCGAGCCTCTCACCTGCACTCCTTGCATCTGAGGCACCTGCGGCAGGGAAGTGCCTTTAAGGTGGAGGCACTGGGGTTCTGTGGGGGGCGGTGGTGGCAGGAGATCTTTTGTCCTTTGGAAGACAGGCCCCAGGGAGAGGAAGCAGGGAACCCTGTTCTCCTGGTTAGCTCTAGGCTTGAAGGAGGGAAGCAAAGGGTCCTTCTGATTTTCTACCAGGTTGTCAAAATATCTCAGAGTTGGATCTATTAGAAGGAGGGAAGGCAGCCAGGACAGTAACTCTGCCTAGAAGTAAACACTGTACCTTTGGCTGGCATTTCCTTTAAACTCTCATCCAGGAAGCTGAGTGTGGCAGATTGGTTACAGGAAGGCGAGACATGACCATCTTCCTAATGACGCAGCACTCCTAGGTAGAGTGGGCATTCATAGCCACTCTTTGCAGGTGAGGAAATCCAGGCTCAGAGTGTGACTTGCCAAAAGATACACAGCTGGTAAGGAATCGTCAAGGCTGCAATCCAGGTTGCCATGGTGAGTACTCGCCCGCTTCTCCGGGCCGGCTGCCGCCTCTGCGTCCCTTCCTTCCTGGGTCCCCCTTGGGTTTTATTTCTTAGCAAAGGAGATATGGCGTGGAGCGGTGAGGAGTACCACAAGTGATGCCCAAAGGAAATAATATAGGTAAAAGCGCTTGGAAAGCTGTAAAGCTACAGAGATGAAAGGAAGTATCATTATTAAGTGTGGGAATGGTTCATAACATCACCCTTTTCCGTGAAGAATCATTTTAATTTCCCATCCTCCCTAAGGACTGACCATTAAAATAGGGCAAATGGGACTTAGGTTAAACAAATGAACGCTCAAATTAAAACATGGTAAAGAAAGACTACAGAGGTCTTCTGGAGAAGAAGTTGGGGAAGGAGCCCATCTCTTTAAAAGCTGATTTCTCCCAAAAGCAAAATACACCATGAAAGAGATTGTAGAACAAATACTGATTATTTGATGAGGAGTTATCAAAAATGGCTTTCCTTGAAGGCAACTCTGATTTTTTTTTTAAGTCATCTGGTTGGAGATGCCACCCACCCAACCAAGAAGGAATATTGGTGGAGGAAAAATAAGAAAGCATCAGGAAGAATTTATTTGCCCCATGAGTGAGAGATTGGCCTAATTTGGGATCATATGTGAAAGAAAGAAAATAGCATTAATTCAAAGGGAAAGCGCTGAGTCAGAGACACCTGCATTTCTCTCTGTCCCCTAGAACCCTCAGCCAGCTAGAAAGGGAAACGGCACAACCCCATTAAGGACTTTTTAGGAGAAACTAGGCCCCTCGTAGCCTAGCTGTTGAAGGGCTTCTATTGAAGGAAATGATGCGTGTTTGCCAGACTCACACAGATGTGTTTGCAAGTGATTATCTAAATGTGACCCCTAGTGTCCAACCTGTGTGGCGCTCACAGAGCAATATCCAGGTGACTCAACGGGCTGGAAACCACGGAGCATGGAATTTTGCACTGGAAAGAATTAGAGAACATGCAATCTAGTTTCTGCATTTTACAAATGAGTGATTAAGGCACCAGAGTGGTTAGACAACTTGCCTAGGGTCACACAGATAGTGGCAGAGCTGGAATGGAACCCAAGTCTAAGCCCTAGTCCAATACTATTTCCTATCCTTTTGAGAATATTTTTCATAAAATGCAATTGGCTTTATGTAGTTTGATATAGGACCTACCTGTGGAAGAATATGAGAATTAAGTATTTATTTCACATGGGCTGAACTACGAGGAGGGTACTGACATCATTTGCATGATCTGAAGCAGTGCTGAATCTTAAATTGCTCATGTTAAGAATTGTTAAAAAGATTGAAAATCCTTTCCATATTTTCCCCATTACACACCACACATTTAAGTGACAGATTATGCCATTTCTTCTCAGCCTAAGGTTCATAGTGATCTTCAAAGGAAAGAAATTATATTATATAACCGGAGCAATCAATCAGTCAGGGTGGAAACCTGAGGGACCAGTCTCCTGAGATCCGAAGTCAAAGCTTCACCAAGATCTTGACTGCAGTTGAATCACCAAGCTAAATTGCTTCTGAATTCCTGAAACTGTGTGAGAAAATAATGTTAATTTTTGTTTTAGGCTACTAAGTTTT
>NW_012155284.1:9625429-9628054 GCF_000956105.1 Propithecus coquereli | reverse complement strand
TGGCCAGATGAGAAGTGTGCTTACGTTGGTTTTGCATTCACGGGACTGGCTCTGAGCTCTCCAGAGAAGTGCATGTCATTGAAATTACTACTGGAAACTGGTACCCAGAAAGATACAAAACTGTTGCTGCTTTTGGTTGTTGTCCTGCTTCTACCTAAGCTCAACAGCACTGCAGAGGAATTATCCTCTGAACTGAAAAGTCCCCAAATTAGGCTTGTATTGGACTGCAAACAACAAAACCCTGCTGAAAGATAGGGGTTCTTCTCTCCAGCGAGAAGGCATCAGAAGGAGGCAGCCCAGGCTTCTCCTGGCTTCCTGTTCTGTCGTTCTGCAAGCATGGCTGCCCTGCCTCCAGGCGAGCGTCCTGATCAGTCCAAGCCAGAGGAAGGCAGAATGGCAAGAGTGCAAAAGGCAGAGTGGGCATCGAGTCCCATCCTTCCCTTTCAAACAGCTCCCCAAGCTGTGCCCAGCAACTCCCACCACATCCCACTCGCCAGAACCGGGTCTCGTGACCACTGCTACCTGTGAAGGAGTCTAAACAGGTGGATTTTTTAGTTTTCTTACTTCTTCAATAGAGGAAACAGGGAGAAGAGAGCTGTGGGTGCCACTGGGCCAGTGCATGATGTCTGCCATGCCTAGAGCCATACAAGGTCTTGGGCAATTCTGCAAATCTGTTTTTCTGCCTCACACAAGGTTATTCCCCAGCATAACTCTCTCCATTAGAGTATGTGGTGAATACTGGAACACAGAAAAGCATCTCTTCCCCTTAGCCCCCTTCACATCAGAACAAAACAGTAAGATTTGCCTTTTAGAAAACAGATGCCTTGGGGAGTTCCTTCACTGGGGGCCAAACCTGTCCTCTCAGCAGCAAAGGTGATTATTTTTCTTAATTACTATTGCTTTGCATCTTGTTATGTGAGCTGTCAGTGTCTTAATTTAGCTGATGACTTTCCCCAATCATTTAGATTTATTTGGTACCTAATTTACTTAGCATAGCTTTTGCTGTGAAAGTTAATCAGGGGCCCGAAAACTCTTAATAAGCTCGATATTTTACAGCAAGCACTACCCTGAGGAATACTTTATGAAAATGATGGCAAGGCACAAGGTCTGTAGCTTTCAGAATCAATATGTCACCGACTAATGAATTAAAAAGGCCTTAAACTTCTACTTTACTACAGGCTTCATGGAGCAGAAGCACAAATGAGCGTTTGTAAATATAGCTGGTTCTTAGTAGAAAATTTCCCTTAACCCAGCAGCTGGGTGTAGAAGAATCTCTGTAGTCTTGTAAATTATGACTAAAAAACATACACAATTTGGTAATGAAAATGATCTTGTTTTTGCCACCATTTCTTCAGGTATTTCTCTTGAGATGAAACTGTTTTGTTTTGTTTTCATGTTTCTACCTGGCCTGACTTTTGATATCAGTGGAAATCAGGGAGTTTAGCAAAAAAGCCCTTTGAGGTATCTCTCTTCATGTACCAGGGGCGAGTTCAAAATGCAGGGACCCATTCTTGTGTTTTACAATCCAAGACTGAAAATACAAATGCAGAGGGACACAGGGCCGTCATGAAGCACACATACCACTTAAAAACGCATATGGTGCCCCCACTGACTGGAAGGAACACCTTGTGTGGCGACCGCCAACCTTCAACACTAAATATCTACATAGTGCCCTGCACAAAAGTAGGTCCTTAGGGAACATTCATTGAATAAATACAGGATTTTCATAGTGACAGAGAGTAAAAAGGGGAAGGATGAGAACAGACAGAATCCTTTCGTAAGGTAGGCAGCCATTATATGCTTGTGGAAAAGGCAGATTTTTAATTTTCTCAGAGAAGGAATTATGGGATAGCTGGGAATAAAAGGGGCAGGAGAGAAAATTTGTCTTTAGCAGTGGGTGGAAAGAACAATCCAAACTTCTGGGCTCTAAACCAGAAGGCACAGAGGATCGAGTGGGATCTGAAAAACTGATGTGGGAGCCCAAGGGAAGAAGAGCTAGAGGCTGGGGAGTTGCAGGGAGTGGGGACAAGTGGAAAGAGTGCAGTGCTCCTGGACGCTGGGCCTCGGTCTCCTCGTCCCTAAGGTAAGAACAAAAATACTATTTGTTCTGCCTATTCCTAAGAGGTGTTACAAGCATTCAACAAAATGGTACGTGCGGAAGTGTTTTCAAAACTTCAAAACATTATGTTAATTCTATGTGTCTTTTTTTTTCTTTTGGACAGGAAGTAGGATTTTTTGGTGGGCATGAATGAGGGGGCAGCACAGTGGAAGCCCTTATGAGTGCAGGGCCTGTCACTTGTCCAGGGGGCCACGATTGGGGATGTATTTGACCCCACAGCCATCTGGGATGAGCTGCTTCTCAGCCACTAAGTCTTCAAATTCATCCTCACTAAACTTGGTAAAACCCCACTTCTTTGAGATGTGGATCTTCTGGCAGCCAGGGAACTTGAACTTGGCCCTGCATAGGGCCTCAATCACATGCTCCTTGTTGTGTAGTTTGGTGCAGACGGACACGATGACTTGGCCAATGTGAACCCTGGCCACAATGCCCTGGGGCACCGGGTATACTTGTCTGGAGCCTGTTAGCCCCAGCACAGGACAACATCTTGTTGGTGCAGATGACAT
>NW_012155284.1:9612406-9614809 GCF_000956105.1 Propithecus coquereli | reverse complement strand
TCTGGCCAGAGTGGTAGAAGAAGGAAAGATATGTGTGTGGATACCACCGGATTTGCAGACAGGCTATGGAATGCAAATGCTTAGTCATGGAGAAATGGCTGCCAGGGAGCCGATGGAGTGTCGGCATGACTGTCACTGGGCTTCTTATACACCAGCCATGCTTGTACAGTGCTCTGCTCTCTTTCAAAGGGGAGGGCCAGGGACTCTCATCATGCTCACAGAATAGCTGGAGAAAATACGCTTCACCTTAGAAATAACAATCTAAATGATGATGATAATAACAACAATAAAACAGCTAGCATTAGGTATAGTGCTGTTTTATACGCCTGACCTCATTAAATACTTGAGAGAAGGTTCTGTTATTACTCTCATTTTACTATGAGAAAATAGGTTTGAAAATGATTCTCTGTTCCATATGAATAGGGGGATAAAGACCCCTGAGACTCAGGAAAGAAGATTGCTCAATTTTCTGTTGTTGTTTACAATGCTGATCTACATTAACTGGGAGAGGGGCAAGATCTGAGAGCCAATTACTCACAAATTTAAATAACTATTAAGTACCCACTATCAGAATAGCGTTGAGCTCACTAACACCAGGAATGCAAAGGTGACTGCTGTCCACACATGCTTACTGTCTAGTCCGGTCTACAAACAAACCAAGGTGGAATAGAAATGCCATCAGAAAGGTACCTACGAGATGTGGGATCACACTACATCCCTTCTGACAAGCAGCCCTTTAGGTGGTGGATTTGCATATTGAAAGCCCCAGGAGGTGTGTGACAGGGGACCTTTCTCCTGACCCCATCCCCCAAAAGAGGGAGGCTCTAGAGGCCAGACCAACTTTCAGGGCCTCGGATATTTGGTCAGGCTGGCTCCTTTGAATGTGTTCCCTGACTCCCCCAGATGCATGGAGGCCTCTCAGACTTTGGGGTCCACAGTGACATCATCCATTGGAGACCTTGGCTCCCCTTATTTTCCGTCAGAAATAGTCAGCATCACCCCTCGGGCAAAGAATGGAGGAGGAGGTGCGAGGGTGGAGACTGTGACTCATTCTCCGGCTGGGAAGCTTTGCTTATTCATTGTAAAAATGGGCAGCACGGGGCAGTGACTATGGCCGGCTGCAGCAGGAGGTGGCGTGTTTGTGCTAATGGAAGATGTTCCTTAGTCAGAGATCACAGCTAGAGACCACTGCCAAGAGCCTCTGCTCTGAGAGTAAGAGGGGCCAGCCCTCCAGGGGACTCCACAGCCCAGGCGCGGATTCAGAGGCTTCCTCAGCCTGTGCCTCTCCGGTTCTCCTGTTTTCAGAGCCAGTGGCCTGCACAATGGTGATTTCCTCCTTTGCTTTGTGTACTTCTTGCATTTTTAAACAGCAATTTCTCAGAACAGATGCACTCTTCTCTCCTTCCCTGTGCCCCTTCTGCACAAACAGCAGATTGCCTGCTTCTGTCATCTTCATAGAGAGGAGAGAAACATGCTAATCATGTTCTTTTTCTCTTCCTCCTGCTTGCAATTAGCTACGCGAGCCAAGGGCGCTCTCTCCTCCCTCATCCTCTCCTGTGCTGGACAAACACTCCAAGCAGGGGATTTTCCTGGGCACTTCTCCCCAAGCCTGTTTCCTTAAGAGACACCTTGGGTTTTTTTTTTCCCCTTCTTTTCTTTTTTAGACCTTTACTTCCTTTGACCTCCTAGGAGTCAGGTTGCTATGCAGTCACTGTTAATTTCTTGATTTCTAGTTCCTCTGTGTATTAAAGACCGAAGAGCTTCTTGAAATCTATGGAGACCATCAGCGTCAAAATTTTTCTCTTTCCTCCTTCTCCTGGGGCTGCTGTGTCGCACAACTCCAGGAGCATCATCCACACAGGGCTGCGTGTCTATCTGCTGGTCGTGCAACATGATGCACAGATGTCATGTAAAACAAATACAGTGCTGACACAAATTTGTTTTATGACAAAGCACAAGACATAAAACTGTGGTAAAGGACAACAAAACTCTGTCATTTTTTCTTCCTGTGATGACTGTTTTAATGCTCATTTTGAAATATCAAATATAAATTCCCCTCCAACACTTTTTTGTTTGATACCATAAACTCATGAGTAGCTGACCCATTTGAGCAACCCAGCACTGGGCAAACCCACCAGAAGGCTCCTTGTACCTCTGTCTTTGGCAGAGGCTCCCATGCACCAGACAGCTAAAATGGGCATATTTAATCCTGAGAAAGAAAAGACTAGGACATTAAGACCTGCCTTCTAGAAGAATCTATAACAGTAACTAAAAGAATGTGATATCAAAAAGGCTGGATTCAAACACCTTCCAACAACCTTGAGGAGTTGTTAAATGATGCCACACATAGTGGGAAGGGAGATCCTCTGCTTCTTATGGGTTCTCGGTTTATATTGTTTGCCT
>NW_012155284.1:9610047-9612356 GCF_000956105.1 Propithecus coquereli | reverse complement strand
TAATTTTTAGTATAAAAATTAGTATGTAATATTTGGGACATGTTTATACTAAAAAACTATTCATTATTTATCTAAAATTTAAATTTAACTGGACATCCTATATTTAATCTGGCAACCTTACCCTGAATAGGTCTTTCCCAAGAAAGTGGAGCAATAAAACATCTGGCACAAAAGAGAAGTTCTGTGGTCTTTATTCCTACTGGATAAAACTGAAATGGCTGCTGGATCGGTTTGTCTTTCTTCATATGTATTCCCTTTTTATTTCCCAAGTGACTGAAATGGCATAAAATAAAAGGCACAAACAATAAGACCATTAAAATGGAAATAAAAAATCAAATGAAACAGAAATGGTTGGGGAAGTTTGAATTCCAAAAGCCCAGACTCATAGGGTCGTGGTTGATCTTGACATTTGCTTCTGAACTCGTTGGCAGCCTGAAGCCAAAGGAAAACATTATCTGATACAAGAAAGCAAGTGATTAAAACTTCTTTCTGGTTCTTATTCTTAGAGGACTTTATTGTGTGGTTCATTAAACTAGAACAACACACTAGCGAGTGGAGTATGAAGGGATGGCAGGACATGGAGCTCCAAAACAGGGGCCCTGGGCCTGAGCCCCACCAACAGCATCATGTCACCCCTCTCAACGCATTTCCTCATTGATAACATGGCTGGTAATGTACAGAACACATTGCACATATAAGATATTGTTACTAGCACCAGGACTGAGAGTACTAGCACCAGCAAATAATAATATTGTGGTCTGTGATGGTTGTATAGAAGACACATAAACATTCTTTAAATGTATGTTATTACATTAACCCTTGATTTTAAAAGACTAAGACACAACATTAAAATACAGTTCAGAGAAGGCCTTTCTTGCAAGGCAGGTCACAGAGCAAAGTCATCCTGGTTGACCTCTTATCTTTGGACTTCACAAGCAAGAGAAGCAGCTCAGGGCCTGCTGTGGAAGCTGTGGCTTCACAGATACAGGTATACCAGTAGGTCTCTACTCTGCCATTGAGAATACTCTCCCCAGCCTGGAGCCTAAGAATAAAGTGTCTTGACCTAAAAGCAAACCAAAAGCAGATGGAAGTGTCCATCCAAGCCCATGGCGGGACTGCAGGCGGTTCTTCTTTTAAGGAATTGGCAACATCTGGCCAGAGTGGTAGAAGAAGGAAAGATATGTGTGTGGATACCACCGGATTTGCAGACAGGCTATGGAATGCAAATGCTTAGTCATGGAGAAATGGCTGCCAGGGAGCCGATGGAGTGTCGGCATGACTGTCACTGGGCTTCTTATACACCAGCCATGCTTGTACAGTGCTCTGCTCTCTTTCAAAGGGGAGGGCCAGGGACTCTCATCATGCTCACAGAATAGCTGGAGAAAATACGCTTCACCTTAGAAATAACAATCTAAATGATGATGATAATAATAACAATAAAACAGCTAGCATTAGGTATGGTGCTGTTTTATACGCCTGACCTCATTAAATACTTGAGAGAAGGTTCTGTTATTACTCTCATTTTACTGTGAGAAAATAGGTTTGAAAATGATTCTCTGTTCCATATGAATAGGGGGATAAAGACCCCTGAGACTCAGGAAAGAAGATTGCTCAATTTTCTGTTGTTGTTTACAATGCTGATCTACATTAACTGGGAGAGGGGCAAGATCTGAGAGCCAATTACTCACAAATTTAAATAACTATTAAGTACCCACTATCAGAATAGCGTTGAGCTCACTAACACCAGGAATGCAAAGGTGACTGCTGTCCACACATGCTTACTGTCTAGTCCGGTCTACAAACAAACCAAGGTGGAATAGAAATGCCATCAGAAAGGTACCTACGAGATGTGGGATCACACTACATCCCTTCTGACAAGCAGCCCTTTAGGTGGTGGATTTGCATATTGAAAGCCCCAGGAGGTGTGTGACAGGGGACCTTTCTCCTGACCCCATCCCCCAAAAGAGGGAGGCTCTAGAGGCCAGACCAACTTTCAGGGCCTCGGATATTTGGTCAGGCTGGCTCCTTTGAATGTGTTCCCTGACTCCCCCAGATGCATGGAGGCCTCTCAGACTTTGGGGTCCACAGTGACATCATCCATTGGAGACCTTGGCTCCCCTTATTTTCCGTCAGAAATAGTCAGCATCACCCCTCGGGCAAAGAATGGAGGAGGAGGTGCGAGGGTGGAGACTGTGACTCATTCTCCGGCTGGGAAGCTTTGCTTATTCATTGTAAAAATGGGCAGCACGGGGCAGTGACTATGGCCGGCTGCAGCAGGAGGTGGCGTGTTTGTGCTAATGGAAGATGTT
>NW_012155284.1:9607407-9609997 GCF_000956105.1 Propithecus coquereli | reverse complement strand
AGGCCCAGATACCTCCAGGAAAAGAGGTGACAATATATTTTATTCATGTCACACTTTGTAATATCTGAGGTGCTTTAGAGGGAGACCCTCTTTTTCGGCTTTGCATTTGATGGCCTCACTGGTTCTTTCCAGTCTACTCTGGTCAAGGACTTCAATCTGCCAACAGATTATCTTGACCTGCCCCCTACAAACTGCTGTCATTGACATATGAGTTGATTTTAAAAGGTCCTAAATGGTTTTTTACTATTAAGCAGCATTTGCTGAGCCATTAAACTATATTTCTGTACCTATGCTCCCCATTCATTCATGTGCTTATTCCGCTCACGTTTACTGGGTGTCTGTGAAATGCCAGGCACTGTCGGGTGTTAAGGATGCAGAGAGGAATGAGGCACATTCCCCGCAGCAGAGGCTGCTGGCGGCCCACTCATGTTCCCCCATCCTAAAGGTCACCAGGCCAGGCCTGGTGCAGGCCAAAGGCTTCGAGGCCCTCTAAGCCTGAGGGTGTTCTCTGGCATGGCGTGTGTGTCCCGTGCACAGGAGTGTCCCTCAGCCCACGAGGAGAGGGAGTTGGTGGGTAAATGCCTGGCTTCCTTGCCCTTCAGTGGGACAGTGTGAAGTGTGCTCTTCCCAGATTGTCTAGGGCTCCCTGGCAGAGCTGAGCCCCAATTCCAGAACCCGCAGCAGAAACATCATTAATGCTTCCTTTGTCGTTTCTCCTCCATCCCCTGTCCTACTTCCTTACTTCCTCACTGTGCTTCTTGAGATCATTTTCTAAATAAACTACTTGCACCAGAATCAGGCTCTGCTTTGGGGGAAACCTGTCCTCAGGGGCTTCCAGCCTAGTAGTTGGGACATATATGTGTAATTATTGAGGCTTCAGATTCATTCAAGCAAACCATACTGAGAAAATCCGAGGCACCTTCCTTAGGTAGGAGAAATATGTCACATGGCTGTCCCTTTCAGTGCCGTTAGATCAGAATCCAACATGGAAAAAAGACACCCTGGGGCATCTGCCAGGCAAAGTCGGGCCAGGGTCCCGGTGCTGAGAAGTGATGCACTGGCACATGGGGATGGAGTTTCTGAGTGCTCTGCAGGCGACATCATCCATCACTTGTACAAGAGGGGAGAGAGGAGAGTGCAGGAGGAAACAGAGAAATCATTGTAAGGTGCCCTACAAAGATTTATTTTAGCCACTGATTCTCTGTCTTCGACGCGGAGAACACACTCTGAACTCTGAGGAACCCTTTACCCGTAGACATCGATCCCTTCTACAGCAGCTCGGGTTGTTGACTACTGGTCTGTTTGGGGGAGGCTTGAAAAATCTGGATTTCCTATCCCTAAAAGCATCAATTAGAAAGGGTATGGGCATCTGGCTGGCAGCCAAAAGCCCTTCTTCACCAATGTCCTTGGAACACAGACTGAAGCAGAGTAGGATCACAACCACAGCCTTCTCTAAGGCTATCTACTGTCCCCGCGTCAGACCTGATTTGTGCCATGAGGACACAGTGTGAGCATTGGAATCTGCTTCCCACAGAGTTGCAAGTTTAAGCATGTTTAGCAAACCACTGGAAAAGCTTCTAGACCAGTCTACATCATAAGCTAATTTGTATGAGGGCTTTTATTATTATTGGTAGAAAACTTTGTGCTCTACTTTCTGGTGGAAAGAAGGCAGAAATGAGGTATCTGTCCTCTGCTGGGCCCCGGAGATGGGTCATTCAAAAGAGGACCTTCAGGAAGACAGAACGAGCTGTTGTCCCAAAGCTCTATGGCTCGTGGGAGGCCCAAGCAGAGCTGCTTTGGGCCCCACGTGTTAGCAGTGTGACGGGGTCAGGAGTGAGTGGGCTCTCCTTTTCTGCCTTTAGCACAGCAAGGTACTGAAGGTGGAGGAGACATAGGGGTTTGCAGGCTTGTGGGCCCATGAGAGAGGCAGCCAGCAGCCATGTTCAGTTGACTCACTGGTGTGTTACAGTGGCCAGACCCCCTCATATGAGTGAGGGCTGCAGACCCCAGTGAGAGGACTGCAGGGTAGACCAGGAGAGGACTCTGGGAGCTCCCATAACATGTCCCCAGGGATCCCAGAAATAACTGTCAGACATTGTTCATTGGGACAGAAAAGGAATTTGGCCTCTTTTTACACGGAAGTAGGAGTGAGGAGGCAGGACTCAAGGAATTAGTGAAATGAGAATATCAAAGTTAATGTGACATCTGGGAAAATGGGAGTTAAAATTGCCATTTAAATATTTCTAGATCAAAGGCTGGGAAGACTGGCCAGAACATGTATTGATTTATCCTGAGCGGTAGGCATAGTCAAGCGCTTGCTCAATAGCCCCTGGGAAACCACAGGCAGGTCCAGGTGGTCTTCAAGCACGTCAGTCCCAAGCCCCAGTAGAGCATGGCACCCCAGGGCACAGACAATGAACTCTGGCCAGCGAACCTAACTGTTTCCAAAGATCGGCCATTCAAAATGTGACTTTAAAGGTGCGCAGTTCATTTTCAGAGTTTTAAACTACTATTATAAACTTGTTTTAATTTTGCACCTTTATCCTTAGCCAGGTTCTAAGCATAGGTGCAAAAACAAGTCATTAGGCCG
>NW_012155284.1:9588792-9603771 GCF_000956105.1 Propithecus coquereli | reverse complement strand
TTCTTCCTGTGATGACTGTTTTAATGCTCATTTTGAAATATCAAATATAAATTCCCCTCCAACACTTTTTTGTTTGATACCATAAACTCATGAGTAGCTGACCCATTTGAGCAACCCAGCACTGGGCAAACCCACCAGAAGGCTCCTTGTACCTCTGTCTTTGGCAGATGCTCCCATGCACCAGACAGCTAAAATGGGCATATTTAATCCTGAGAAAGAAAAGACTAGGACATTAAGACCCGCCTTCTAGAAGAATCTATAACAGTAACTAAAAGAATGTGATATCAAAAAGGCTGGATTCAAACACCTTCCAACAACCTTGAGGAGTTGTTAAATGATGCCACACATAGTGGGAAGGGAGATCCTCTGCTTCTTATGGGTTCTCGGTTTATATTGTTTGCCTCAGACCTGCCTTTGGGGGCTGCTATGAGGAACAATGGTGGAAATGCTATGTAATGTTGCATTGCTATACTGCTTCTCTTCCTCCTCCTAATGGAGGAGGCTATGGCCAGGGTCTGCATCAGACTGCAGGTGTAGCAGTTAGAGTTCAAGCAGGATCACAGAAACCACGCAAGCACTTAAAGCAGAGAGGATTGAATGCAGGAAATAGGTTCCATGGGTATCCCTATTTGAGTTCACCACAAGACCTAGAGACAATTCCAGTAAAAGTAATTTTCCTGAGCAGTGATGCCAGGAAATGCAAGTAGAACAGTGGTGAGACAGGCAAGGGAAGGCAGCCAGTCAATATAAGGGTATGTTATCAAGCATGTTCCCACTGTGAACTGGAGCTCAGTCCTGCAGGGTGCCCTGGGAACCCATGTAGAACACACGTCAGGATTGCTGCCCTCCCTCAGGAGTAAGGAAGCTGGGGCATTTATCTATCAACAGTCTTTCTGAGTTGCTGCGGTTTCTGGGGACATTCATTCTCTAGCTTGCTCTGAACACAGGCTGAATGTGCTCCAGTGGCCAGAGCCAAAGCTTTCCAGCAGCGAGTCTCAGGTGTTTTTGTAAAAGGGCTTTGGCTTGTAAAGATGAATACCTAAGGATATGAGTAGGACACAATAGTGTCTGCTACAAGTGACAGGAGAGCTGAGAAGCCAAACAAAAGACAGGCCACCCAGAGATAAGCAACAGCAAAAAGTGGTTCAACACATAAACAGAAGCAAAAACAAATACCATACGATCATCTCAATAGATGCGGAAAAAGCATGCAATAAAATCCAGCATTCTTTCATGATAAAAACCCACAACAAACTAGGCATAGAAGAAATATACCTCAAATTTATAAAAGCCATATATGACAAACCCACAGCCAACATCATACTAAATGGGGAAAAGTTGAAAGCATTCCCCCCAGAACTAGAATTAGACAAGGGTGCCCACTGTCACCACTTCTATTCAACATGGTATCGAAAGTCCTAGCCAGAACAATCAGACAAGAGAAAGATATTAAGGGCATCCAAATCAAGAAAGAGGAGGTCAAACTACGCCTATGTGTTGATTATCTGATCTTATAGCAAGAAAACCCTACAGGGAAAACTCTACTCCACCAAAAGACTCCTAGAATTAATAAATTCAGCAAAGTTCCAGGTTACAAAATCAATGTACACAAATCAATAGAATTTCTATATGCTAATAACAGTAAAGCTGAGACTCAAATCAAGGATTCAATACCATTCACAATTGCTACAAAGAAAATAAAATACCTAGGAATATAGTTAACCAAGGACATGAAAGATCTCTACAAGGAGAAACAAAATACTAATGAAAGAAATCATAGATGACACAAACAAATGAAAAAACATTTATTGCTCATGGATTGGCAGAATCAATACCATTAAAATGTCCATACTGCCCAAAGTGACTTACAGAGATATAAAGGACATTGGAAACCAAGAAAAAATGAGGGTTGAAGGGAGGGTGAGGGATAAAAATTTACCTATTGGGTACAATCAACACTATTCTGGTGATGGGCACACCAAAAGCCCTGACTTTATCATTATATAAGGTATCCGTGTAACAAAAACATTTGTACCCCCTTAATATTTTGAAATAAAAAAAGAAAATGATAAATTAAATGTTAATAATGAAGATTAAAAGTCATCATTCTATAGCCATTACACTGTAAATAGCGCACACACAAAAACTGAGAAAATATTCTTCCAGTATTCAAAAACTGTAATGCGATTCAACAAAGAAATTGCTCACATCATTGACAAATAAGTGAAGTTCTAATATACATAGTACAAAGGCTGAAAGATATTTAATTTTAATGATTATAATTTTATAAGGGTAGTAAATAATTTAATATAATAACATAATAGATTACATATCAGAGTAATGACAATAAATTTCGGAGGGAAAGAGTTAGAGGATTGAGATGAAACTCCATTTGTTAAATCATGGTTCACTTGTAACCATAGTCTGGCTGTAGATTAAGAGTTCAGCAAAAAATCAATGAAAGCATTCTATGAGAATCAATTGGCTATATGGAATTTACCGTAAAAAGTATTATATATCTTATTATAATTTGTAAATTGTATGCTAAAAATTCTTAATATCAGTAGAATTTATAATAAGTGTTCACGTATGTATATTGCATATTATATTTTTTCTTGGACAGCTGGTCATTTAGCCTTCGCCAGCACACCACTGGTAAAATATATTCATTTAAAGGTGAATTTGTCACACAGGTTATACTATATTAGGATCCTGAAGATGTCATCTGATCCAGATATCTCTATATGTAGGAAAGTATTCTCTTTGGTCTAAGTCACACTCCAATGCTTCTTCCAATTCAACCCACCACATACTTACTGAGCATTTGTTGTATGTTAGAAAGATTTGATTAAATCAGTCTTAGAGTTTCAAGAAATCTTTGAGACATTGAAGTTTAACCTTCTCATTTTTTAAATTGTGATAAAATTCACCATTTTAACCATTTTAAAGTGTACCATTCAATGGTTTTTAGTATCAATGTTGTGCAACCGTCACTACTACCTAGTTCCAGAACGTTTTGTCATGTCAGAAAGAAACCCTGGGCCCAATCATCAGTCACTCCCCATGTCTCCCTTCCCTTAGCTCCCACCAAACACTAATCTACTTTCTGTCTTTAAGGATTTGCCTGTTTTAAACATTTCACACGAATGGAATCCTGCAAGATATGGCCTTTCTTGTCTGGTTTCTTTCACTTCATTTTCGAGATTTTTGGGGTCCACTCATCTTGTAGCATGTAACAGTATGTTATCCCTTTTTATGTATGAATAATATTCCATTGTATGGATATGCTGCATTTTTTATTCATTCATCAGCTGATGGACATTGGGTTGTTTCCATTTTTTTGGTTGTCATGAATCATGTTGATATGAACATTCGTGTCTAAGTTTTTGTTTGCACATGTTTTTAATTCTCTTGGGTGTGGAATTGCTGGATTACATGGTAATTCTATGTTTAACTTTTTGAGGAACTACCAGACTGCTTCCACGAGGCTGCACCTCTTTACACTCCCACTAGCAGTGTAAGAGGGAAACGCCTCAATTTTAAAATGAGGATTCTCCGGCCCGGGAAGGTCAAGTGACTTGCACAAAGTCATGACAGAACTGGTACGAACATCAAGTCTCCTGTCCGCCACTCTGATGTGCTTTGGCCACTCCACGGCCCCACTCAAAGGCTGATGCAATGTGCTCTTTCTATTGTATAACTTAGGGCAGGAAAGTAGTGCCTGTAGGAAAAAAATTTAATATTGGTGAAAACAAAAAGGATGGGTTAGCCAGAAAATTCAATCAATCAGAACCCACCTCCCATCCTCCCTTAGCCCCCACCCCAATGACCCAACTTCACAAATTTCTGCTCTATTAAAGTGAACACTTCCAATAACACTCTGGCCTTAGCATGAACACTCAGAACAGTACGATCATTGCTCCAGCCCATTTTGAAGGCACTTTTCTGAGAGACGAGCATCAACTCTTTTCCCTTCCTCCTTTCCTTGCTGTACTTCAGGCCCCTTAGTTGTTTTTTTTTTTTTAATTTTTTTCAATATTTTATTTTGTTTTCATTTTCTATGTTTTTTTTAAATGTATTTATTTTTATTTCAGCATATTACAGGGGTACAAATGTTTAGGTACGTATATTGCCTTTGCCCCACCCGAGTCAGAGCTTCAAGTGTGTCCATCCTCCAGACGGTGCACACCACACCCATTAGGTGTGAATATACCCATCCCCTCCTCTCCCCTCCCACCTGCCTGACACCCAATGAATGTTACTTCCATATGTGCACATAAGTGTTGATCAGTTAACACCAATTTGATGGTGAGTACATGTGGTGCTTGTTTTTCCATTCTTATGATACTTCACTTAATATAATGGGCTCCAGCTTCGTTCTTTACTCAGGCCTCTATTACAGCAGCCTCCCTGGCTGTTGATTCCTGTTTTTACCACTGCCCCCTCTGTATCCCCCTGTCCCTAGCCAGCTATTCAAACAAAGATCTCATCATATCATTCCCCTGCTATAAATAACACTGGTGATTTCTAAGAGTTCAGACTCCTTAGTGGAGCACTGAAGGCCCTTCCAAACTTAGGCTCCAGCCACCCTTGCCCAGATTATATCTGCACCCTCTCACTCATTTCCTGCTTAAACTAGACCAGAAGAACTACAGATCTCTCAACACACCCAGCACCTTCAGAGTTTCAAAATTTTTCCAAATTATAGTTAATTCAAATAGCAATAATGAAAGCCTTGTATGTGTGCCATTCTGGGGACGCAAATGAACACATTTCTTGCCTTCAAAGAATAAACTTACAACCATCAATGCAGATTAAGCTCCCATTAAGCAAATAATAACAATATAATCTAATATATAAAATAATAGATATGCAAAGTGTAGAAGTAGAACGACGTAGGAAATTATTAATTTTCTCCAGGACTGGTTCATAAAACGCTTTGCAGAAGATATAATGCTAGAGCAGGGCTTTGAAGGATGAAGAGAAGTTCACCAAGAGAACATGGAAAGACATACCAGGGAACTCATGGGCAGTTCTGGAGAACTGGAGCAAAATGAGACAAGGCTAGAGAATAGCAGGAGATAGCCTAGGGAGGTCGTGTGTGCAAAAAAGGCTTATGCACCAACTAAGAAGCCTGCACTTTGCCCTGTAAGCAATGAGAAGTTTTAAGCAGTGAAGGGATTGGTTTGTGTTTTTCTAGATAATTCAGGGTACAATAGAGGAAGTAGATTTGATGACCCCCAAAGAGGAGAGGCAAGGACTCTCTCACCACAGTTGAGGCCTGACATTAGGCTGCAGGGTGATAGCAACGAAGCAGGGAAACCCACTTTCCTTTCTCTGCCTGGCAACCATCACCTTCCAGAGCACCTAGAACCCCTGGTGGAGTAAACTGCTGTCTCTTCTATTGTCTAGCACTGGGTACATACCTTTACCATGGCACTCCTCTCATGGAATGAGTTTTCTTTTAACACATCCATTCTTCCCCCACCTCCAGACTACAGCTCTGAGAAGGCAAAGGCCAGGACACCCCAGCATTCAGTACCCTGTCACTTCTGAAATTGCTTCTCGAACTTTGATTAAGATGCAGACTCTGATTCAGTATGTCTGGGTTGGAGGTGAGATTCTGCATTTCTAATGAGTGCCTCGGTGCATGCCAAAGGCTACTCTTTGAGGAACAAGGCCTTAGCTGAATCAACAAAGACTTGTTGATAGGGCAGGAACTGCTCCTGGAATGCAGGCTTACAGAGCACACCCCTCTGCTGCTTCCTGGTCCTCACAAAAGGAGTCCACGGCACGTGGAATTGGGTCCTCAGTCAAAGGGAGAGAAATTCTGGGGAAAATTCTCCTTGACCAGGCACCTTATTTTCCATGGAAATGCACACAACTGTTGAGTGAGAATGACAAGCGAGTCCATCTCCTCCCAGTGGATGCTCAATAATAGAGCAAAGAGCCAATCAGCCCTCAGTATATTAATGAATGCCCTTGGTAGGCAGAAGGCCCTTGAATAATTGATAAATGGGACCGTGTTCTGTTTGCTGTAGCTCTGGCCGACGCCGCTCATTATGGGAGATGATTCACTCAGTTCTGTGGAACAACTTGTTCCAAGGTCTAACTCCACTTCCCTTGTTATTTTTTTAAATAAAAAAGCATGCACCTGTGGAATTCATATGCATGCGATTGTGTCCAGAATAGAAATGAGGGAATTAATTTGTGTCCTGCAGTCCATAATAGAGCAACGTCAGAGGCCCCTGCCAAGGGGCTTAGTTTGGGGAGTGATTTCTTTCCTTAGAGAGGAGGAAGGATACAGATATGTCAGGTCTCTGCTGGCTGTGAAGATTGCAGGAGCAGGGTGAATTGCAATGAGGCCATCTCCCCCAGCAGTGCTTATTATTGCTAGGTTTGGCAAACGGACAATTGGAATTCAAATTGTATGCCTATACTTTAGACTGGACTGGGCATCTGGGAGCTAATTTAGTGTGTCCAGTTCCTGTTAGCCATGTGTCTTTAAGTGCTTAGGGCTGCCTTGTGAATTGGGTCCAGAAAACAGTTTAATTTTTCTCTCAAATCCTGGTGGTTTAACAAGCTACATGTCCCTTCTCTGTCCCCCAAGTTTGGAAATTTCTCTGTTTCATCTTCCCAATCTATCATTTGGATGAAAAGATGACTATTTGCTTTATACAATCAAGTAAAACTAACAATTACCCTAGACATATTTCCGTAGTGATTTGCACACGTGCAGATTCAGCCCTGATGAAACCCTTAGTGACAGGAGGAGAAGCTAATGGCCCGAGACACAGAGGCTGCTTCTTTATACTTCAAGAATGAGCGAGACAGGTGGTCCGGCAAAGCCTGAGTGTGCTGAAGCCCAAGTGTGAGCCCTGGAAGACACCATCCAGCCCTCTCTAATCCCCAATCCTGCTCTGATTTTCAGATGCTAATAGGACTCAGTCCAGTCGCCAGAATATAATCTGGATTGAGTTGGGCTCAAAAGCTAGATCCAGCTGTGGCTTTCTTCTGACTATCTCCGGCAAGGCCTTGGACTGAACTGGGCTCTGGGCCCACCATACAAGGGACTAGATTTCCCTGCCAGATTGGAACTAACCAGCCTCCGAGGAATCCCTGGGATGCAGCGTGACCAACTCCCTTTACCCTTACTTTCATTCTGATCACATTCTTTGGACCTAATGAGTAAGTGGTCCTTTAAGGCTGGAGGAGAGGAGACAGGCTTTAGGATTTTTGTTCTACTACCTTCCTATGAGATTGTCAATAGCTGGCCAAACCTAAAAGCTAGAAATGTTGGGGAAAGGCAAAGATTCTCAGTCTCTTCTCCCTTCTTTGGCTCCTCCAGCATACACTGCCTGCTGCTGGCATTTGGCCTGGCCAGCACCCTCTCTCGTTGTCCTCCATGATGCTCATCTGGAAAGAGCAGTGTCTGAACACCATTCCTTTGTCTTCTGGCTGATCCTAGCGTCACTGAGGATATTGGGCCAGATTCTCACCTCTATCTGCTCTTCCTTCCTTCCCACCTCTCTTGTTGCTTTTGAGCCCAGAATTGCTTTAATGCAGGTAAGTGTCCTGTGTGCCACAGAAACGTCGTGGACAAGAGAACATGTGCTGGGTAAGTCCCCTCATGGGTGGGGCAGCAGCCAAGACTGCTGCTGCTGGGGAATATTTCTTCAGCCAAAGATAGGGAAGGCACTCCATGGGGACTTAGAAAAGTGGATCATACGTGCCAGCAATAGAGGAGAACTTAAGATCAGCAAGTCACCACCCACCTGATTTTGAATCCCACCTACACTATCCCTCCCAAGTAGCCATCAGGATGTGCTTGAATAGCCTGCATTAGTCTGGATATCTGAGAAATAGATGTCAAGGCAGGATTATATGTGCAGGGATTTTATTAGTGGAAATACCTGAATGAAAGAAAAAGAATGGAGCCAGGGAAGGCTGGGAGAGCCATCACCAAGATGTCAGTCTGATCCTAAGTGAAGGATAGAGGGAGGGAAGATTGGGTGGAAACTTCCTAGACTGCGTGCAATCCAAGAAAGTTTCAGCAAAGCCTCTGGGGAGCCAAAGTTGGCTAGCAAAGAAGTCCACGTTTCCCTGGAATGGGTCTGCTTCAGCATTCCTGCCACACGTGCACTGGCAGGGAGCACCTACAGGAGGCACACTCCTGTGCAGAGGCAGTGATGGTGTGTTTGTCCCGCCCTCCTCCTGTGTCAGCCCACCCATCTCCCAGAACAGGGAGAGAGGACAACAGGACACCCGAGTGGAGTGGGGCTAGACCAGAGGAGGGGAGGGAGGACAAGCCTGGAAACCAGGAAGCAGCAGAAACTCACACCTGCCTCCCACACGGCACTTGGGAGGTGGCGTGCTCAAGTTCACGGCAGTGCTCAAGTTCCATGGATCATGGGGCTCGGACCCAGTCCTGGTTAAAAGGGGAGGGCTATATGCTGGGTCTATAGTATTTCATTTTAACCCAAAGTTAGCTTAGATTATAATAAAAATCCAGTCAATGCAAGTGCTGAGCAATTCTTCCCTGAAATCCATTCCCAATGTTCTCCTAGCCCCAACTAACACATTTAAACAAACACTGATCAGAATTTAGGAGTGTGGGTTCCTAATGGGAACAGATAATGTGAAATTCCCACTGGTTCAAGATCCCATTGTTTCCCTCCTTCTTTGTAAAAACAATAGCAGTTCCAGGGCAGTTGGAAATGGCTATTTTGGAAAATCATGAAGAAATGGCTAAAATGACATGAAATTGCAAAGTGTTACAGAAATTCTTAGTGACAGTGTACAGCATTGAGGGCATCAGACTCTTCAGATTGGACAGCTCCTGCATTCTGCCCCCAGGGCCTCTGCTTGGATATTACGGCCTTATCCCTAGCCTCTGATTTCTAATATTGCCTGTACGATGAGCCTGGGGCGTTGCCATGGAAAGCACTCATAGCTGATGAACCCATCAGGATGTCGTCAGGTTTGAGTCTGGCTGGTGCCTGCTACCTTGTGGCCGAGCTTTCTGTAACCATATTCAGAATTCATAAGACACAGGCAGGCCCACACACACACACGCACACACCAAGAAAAGAGAAGGCAACCAGGGAATACCTTCTGATGATAGTCTATGATTTTTTTTCCACTAGATTCCTATTTTGATAAAATGTGGGACCTGAAATTTAGAAATATTAAGAATCATAGAATCTGCTTTCTCTTCTACTCCATGTGCAGTGTGGCCAACATCCTATGCTGAGCAACTAGAGGAAGTAAATAAGAAAGAGGAGTTTTAAAGGAGGAAAACTATGTTTTAAGGCATAGATTCTATTCCAGTAATAGAGCAAAGATCAATATAAGGACACAGATATTGATTTATGGGAAAACACATGATTTTAAAACAGTGTCTTATGCAACAACATGGATGAATTCCAGAATACTAAGTTGAACAAAAGAAACCATGAACAAAAGAATATCTGCTGTGTAGTTCCTTTTATATGAAGTTCAAAACTAATTTACAGCAATAAAAGTCAGAACTGTGGTTGTCTAGGGCAGGGTAAGGGATGAATTAACTGGAAAAACCCTAAGGGAATTTTGTGGAGTGAAGAGAACGTTCTATATCTTGATTTGGGTGATGGTTACATGGTCGAATACCTTCCCCAGTGTGCCAGATCCATCTCTTATGTTCCCAAGAGGCAATTCTCAAGTAACCAGGAAAGTTTTGTGAGCAGGTTGTTAGCTAAAATAGGCAAAGGTGGGAATATTTAAATCATGAAAATCAACAAATGCTACAAATTGGGTTTGGATTTTTTTTTTTGAGAGCCAGTTTACTAGCACACCCCTGAATACATCACCCGTGAATATATTTGTCAAATTTCACCGAAGTATACACTTAAGATTTATGAATTTTACTGTATATAAATCATACCTCAATAAAGCACTGGTAGCAAAAAAGGGAAAAAAGGATAAAACAGCACCTTCAATTAGTGAACTAGTCCAGTTGTTCCTTGATGACTTTCATGCCCCTATGTGACTTTTTAAGTTGCTTTTCTAAAATTAAGGATCACCATGACCATAGGAAATAGCTGGCTTGGCACTGGGTGCTCTGTAAGCTGTTGAGCTGCATTTGATTCACTTATAGCTAATTTTGACATATTGTGTATCCTAATTTTTACTACCACTCTTAAAATATACTTACACACACAAAGTATAGGTGCATCCTACTTCTTGAAAAAGTTTGATATGTAAAAGTTTTAATATACCAAACAGAGCAAATATTATATTATTGAATATTAACTTAGTTAACAAAGTATTCTTTAATTGAGTAACCCTCCATCACTTTTATGCTTTATTTTCGTTATCTTTTGTTTTGTGGGGTTTTTTTAAACCCTGAAAAGAGCTATTTGGTGATGTTGCATTCAGACAACACGAAAAGGCTAAAGAAAACGCTTCTCCCCAGATTCTATCCTGAGTCCCACTTTCTAAAGATAGCCATGGTTAAACATTAGGACATAGCTGTTCACTATTTTTCTAAATGTACATTATATACAAATCAAAATCTATAAACACACACCACACTTTTTAAAAACAAAAATAGGATTATGTATAATGTTACACAACTTGGCCTATTTATTTAATCTTCCATGATCATCTTTCCATATCAGTGTAGATTAGCTCTACCTCATGCTTTTTAAAAGCTCCGTAAGTACTACTATTTATTTAATCAGTCTACTCCTGCTGAACACTTAGGCTTTTTCCAAACTATCATCATTACAAAATGCTACCACGGACACCCTTGTGTTAGGTTGAATCGTTTGAAATTATTGTTTTTATATATTAAAAAATGGTCCAATGGCAGTAATTTCATATGTTCCTACCACACATTTGTATTTCTACAGGATCCATTTCTTAAAGCGGAACTGGTGCATCAAAGGAGATGTGTATTTTTTATTTCCATGGCTACTGCTATGCTACCCACCTAAAGGATATGTGAATTTATACTATGCTCATTTCCCCATGCCCTTGACTGTAATAAAAGCTTTCAATCTTTTTAATTTTTGCTAGAAAATTACACCTCAGTGTTTTGATTTGCTTTTCTTTCATTATGATTGAGGAGGTTGAACATCTTTCCGTATGCATGTTGCACCCATGGCATTTAAAACATCGTTTGATTCTCCCAGGACTCTCCAAATACACTCCTATTTGCAAAAAGAGAATCCAACCTGGTTTTGAAAGAATTAAATAAAGAACATATACCTATTATTAAAAGAACTCCTTTTAGGAAGCTGGAATGAATTATTTTTCTGCCTTCAAATTTCTATTTGTTTCTCTTATTGGACACACAGACATGTATTGTTTTTGCCCAGAGTGAACTCCTTTGACCTCGCTCTTCTGTTTTCTGAATTTGAATCACTTGGAAAATCCACTGGGCTTTGGATCTGAGAAGCAGCAGACAGGAGGCTCACAGCAAGGGTGTGGGCTTTGCGGCCATGCTGCCTGCCTGCCAGCAGGGGGCCTCTGCAGCTCTGAAAGGCCGCCTGGCCCGAGCTCCATTTTCTCCCTTCCAAACAAGCGTCATCTCTCTTCCCAGCGCAGAGAGGCAATTGCTGGCTTCTGCTTAGGCAGACTAATTTACTGAATTAAAGTCGTTTGGCTTCCACCATAGCAATTAGTATGCAAATTACCGGTATATTACCTGCCGAGTCATAAATTACATTGACAAACTTAATATTCACAGATTCAACATACCAGGGAGGGTAATTTTTCTATTTTTCAGTAGTTGTAGACCAGAGCGATCCATCGCCTTATTGAACCGTTACGCATTAAATCAACAGTTGAAAAATTAAGCATTTTTCAAAGCATTTTGTTATGCATTTATTTCTTTCAGCAAGCAGTAAAGTGGAACATTAAATATGCAATGTATCTGAATGTACTAAATGACTGGTGAATACAATTAAGCTTAAAATAGTCCTTTTGTAACTTAAAAAAAGAGACACAACAAAGGAAAATCTATACGATAACACAACCTATTGAATCCTCTTCAACATCATTAGAACCAAACATTTTCTAGTTCGGGTTCCCATAAGTAAGTGAGAAGAATCATTAATCTCTAATCTGTGGTTCAAGCTACTGCTGCTCACGAATGGAAAATGGCCGGTCCATAGGAAAGGGATGGGGCGAGTCCACGTGGGGGTGGACAGAGCCCAGTCTCATCACATCCACACGGTCCATTCATCCAACAGCAAACTGAGCCCACATTCTGTGCCAAGTCAGAGAGATGAATCCTGTCCCCGATGGATTTAAGGATGGCTAGAGTCAAAGTCCCTTAGCTCAGCACCTGTTGGTGGAACAGCACAGTGAGTGCTAATTATTGAAGAATCATGGGAACCCTCCTGGCATCTTGTCCACATCCAGCCACCAAAGCCACTGGGAAGTTAGCGAGACTCTAGAATCCCTTCCCCCAATTCCTCTCTGCACATTCCCACAAAACAAAATTACCTTTGCTTTAAGATTCTACCACTGCTCTTAAGATGATCAAAGGACATATTTATTGATCATTCAAGCAAGAGGAATCTGAGAAAGTTTGCTAGAGATGGTTAACAGGAATGCACTAAGAGTGACCCATTCACAGTTGTGCAGATAATGCCAATTTGCAAATCAGCCAGGTGTCTGATGTCTGACATTTGGTCCTTAACTTTGAAAAGTATTTGGTTTGCACAGAGAATATCAAACCAAACAAAAATGTCGTCTGTGGAGATGGGAGAGAGGCAGGGGTAGAAAACCACAACTCAGGCCCACGGTGGCTTCTGTGTCCCCCACATCATAGTTGAGGATGGGCATCACCACTCCAAACTCTGAGAGGAGAGCCACCACGGCCCACTCTCCCTAACCAGCTTATACCTTCCTTTGTAGAGCTCAGGTCTGGAGAGGGAATGAATTATTTTCTTTTCAAAGAGCCTTCCTGGAGAGTGAGGCAAAGTGAAGAGGGGACAGCTCAATTAATTTGGGTGTGCAGTAAAGGATGTGCAGGATGTGCAACTCGAACCTCCCAACCTATGACATTTTCCAGGATCTGGGGCTCCATGCTGCAAAATCTGGAAGCAGTAGGAATATGGAGCAGGAGTTGAAAACAAATATGCATCATGTGCTTCTCCAGAGAGCCAGCTACATAGATGGCCTACAGGGAGGTTTACTGTAACATCAGGCTGTTTTTTGATTACTCATTCAGTTAAGTATTTACTAAGTGCATCTTATGCGCTGGCGCTGTGTCTTCTGTCAAAATTCTTCACTTAGTGTCAGCCTAGAATCTCATATTGCTATGGTTTGGATATGGTTTGTCTTAACCAAAACTCATGTTGAAATTTATCCCCAGTGTGGTGATGCTGGGAGATGGTGCCTACTGGGCGGTGTTGGGTCATGGGGTGGATCCCTCATGAATGGCTTGGTGCTGTTCTTGTGGTAATGACTGAATTCTCATTCTCATGACACTGGATTAGTTCTGACAGGAATGTTTCCTTGAGAATGAGTTGTTATAAAGCCAGGACACTCCTTGGATTTTCCCCTCTTCACATGTGTCTGCTTTGCCGTTGACCTTCTCTGCATGTTATGGTGCAGCACAAAAGCCCTCACCCAAAGCCAACAGATGCTGTGACATGCCCCTGGAACTTCCCAGCCTGCAGAATTGTGAGCTAAATAAATTTCTTTTCTTTATAAATTACACAGTCTCAGGTAATCTGATATAGCAACACCAAATGGACTAAGACATATAAAAATGCATTTTTTTAAAACTGCCAGATTATGAGTATGTATGAACTTTAAAGTGTGAGCATAAAGCCCTTACTAATCAAATATCAGGCCTTCCTTTTTCAAAATTAATTAATTAATTTTTAATTGAAAATGAAAATTGTATATATTTATCACATAAACATAATGTTTTGAAAATAGGTATACATTGTGGAATGGCTAATTTGAGCTACTTGACATATGTATTACCTCACATACTTATCATTTTTGGGGTGAGAATACTTAAAATCTACTCTCTTAGCAATTTTCAATAATATAATACATTGTTATTAACCATAGTCACGATGTTGTACAGATCTCTGAAACTTACTCCTCCTATCTAACTAAAATTTTGTATCCTTTGATCAACTTCTCCCCAACCCCCCCAACATCACCACTTCAGCCCCTGGTAACCACCACCGTACCTTCAGCTTCTATGAGTTCACCTTTTTTACATTCTACATATAGGTGAGATTATTCAGTATTTGTTTTTCTGTGTCTGGCTTATTTTGCTTAACCTAATTTCCTCCACGTTCATCCATGTTTTTGCAAATGACAGGATTTCCTTCATTTTTAAGGCTGAATGGTATGGCTTTGTGTATATGTACTACATTTTCTTTACCCATTCATCTGCTGATAGACACTTAGATTGATTCCATATCTTGGCTATTGTGAATAGTGCTACAATCAATATGGGAGTGCAGCTATCTCTTCAACATACTGATTTCAATTCCTTTGAATATATACCTAGAACTGGGATTGCTGGATCATGTAGCAGTTTTATTTTTAATTTTTTGAGGAATCTTCATACTGTTTTTTATAATGGCTGTACTAATTTGCATTCCCACCAACAGTGTACAAGATTCTCTTTGCTCTATATTCTTACCAACACTTATGTTTCATCCTCATGATAATAGCCATTCTAACAGGTGTGAGGTGATATCTCATTGGGGTTTTAATTTGCATTTCCCTGATTATTAGTGATGATTGCATTTTTTATATAACTGTTGGCCATTTGTATGCCTTCTTTTGAAAAATATCTATTCAAGTCCTTTGCCCATATGTTAATTGGGTTATTTGTTTTCTTACTATTGAGTTGTTTGAATTCCTTATATATTTTAGACATTAGCCTCTTATCAGATGTATAGTTTGTAAATATTTTCTCCTACTCCATAGGTTGTCTCTTCATTCTGTTGATTATTT
>NW_012155284.1:9574676-9586017 GCF_000956105.1 Propithecus coquereli | reverse complement strand
GTAACCTAAACATCTGTACCCCCATAATATGCTGAAATAAAAAAAAATATATCAAAAGACTTGGCCAGACACTTTACAAAAGAGAATATGCAATGGCCAATAAGCACATGAGAAGATGCTCAACACTGTTAGCCAGGATAAAAATGCAAATTAAAACCAACGTGATATACTACACACTCATTAGAATGAAAAATTTTAAAAGACTGACCATACCAATGGTCACTGCTGGTCACTGCACATTGAAGAACAGTTTGGCAATTTCTTATAAAGTTAAACACACATCAGGCTTATGACCCAGCAATTCCATCCCCAGGTATTTACCCAAGAGACATGAGTAACATGTCCACAAAAAGACTTCTATGGAATGTTTATTGGCACGTTATTTATGTGAACAAAAGTTCTCTGAAAAGGAATTTGGAGGAAAGACTTTATTCCAGTGAATAGTTCGCAAACCAGGGAAGACATTCAAATGTATGGGTGAGATTTGACCGAAAGGAAAGAAGTGGATAAGACCCCCTGTGTGCGTGGGAAGAAGAGAGGAGACAATGATATAAGCAAAAGGAGAAAAATATAAAAACACACCTGTAATGTTTTCCTCCTCCTTTTCATAAGCAACCAAAAACTACAGAGCACCGAGAGAGATGTTTTTTAAAAAATCAGGCTTACATCAACAGCAAATAATAATGTCCCTGTGTATAGATTGGCAGCTAAGGGTATTTGGGCTGTTACCACCTCAAATCTCATCGGGAGTTGTGGTCTGCAGTGAGAGTGGAGAACTATCTTCTTTCCTAAGATGAAAGAACTATCTTTGCAACCTACATTGGCTCCTGAGATTTTTGTCTTGGCCTAGTGTAACCTGGGGTTATTATCAATGTTTGAACTTTTAAGAAAAAACATCTATGCCCTTACACCTTAGACTTCATTTCCTCAGGAGTTTAGTTCTGTTGCCAAGTGTCCTGGGAGCTGACTTCAGGCCTTGCCAGTTCTGAGATGAATTCAGATGTTGCTGAGTTCTAAGATGGAGCACAGGCCTCCCTTCACACTCCCAGCTCCAGGGAAATCCCAGCCTCACAAGGATGCTGTTCCAGGGGCTATAAGAGACCCCAAATTGCACTCACCCAGACTGCTGGAAAATAAGCAGTGGTTCAACACACCAAAAGCGTAGATAATGGTTGGAAATAATAGAAAAAACCTTCCTCTATCTTTACATGTATTATAATACATGTATGTATATAATATGTTATTATATAATATTATATATAGTATATATAATAGATCAAACATACATTTTAACAATTTAAAAGAAATAAATGAAGAGTATATGTTGTATAAGGAAAACACAAAACTTCATAAACAAATTTTTCTAATATTTTGTGGCGACAACTTAATTTTGTCACCTAGGAGCTTCTGTCCCTCCATCTTGGCCTTCTGTACCCGCTGTGTCATTGATTAGAGGGGCAGGGCAGTGAGAGAAATATTTTCACTGCCTCCGCTTGGTCCAGGAGTTGGATTACAGTCACGTGGTTCTAGAACTGTGGAACCAGCGGATTTATATTTTTAGAGGCAACTGGCAAAGTATATATGGAAAAGAGGTCAAAAGTGATAGGGACAAAGCTTAGGCAACTTGTAGTCACTTCCTTTCCTGGTGTCATCTTACTTTGCAAGTGTTAACTGTGTAAGCATTTCTTGTCTCCCTTTAGACCCAGGGAAATAAGGCAGGCAGTAATTAAGTAACTGATGTGAGTCGACCCAGCAAGTTCCTACCGATGGTTGAAAATTCAGCACTCTTAACTTCGAATCCATTCTCCTGCCTTGAACCACGGTCATTTCCTCTTTCATCATATGCACCTTGTTAGGGATTATGGAAGTGAACTTTCAGAATTCAAAATACATTTCCCAGTAGTAGCATAGTCATTCACTGGAAACTTTTATGAAAGCAAATTACGTTTTTTTTTTTCTCATCCAAAGAAAAGATACTGACATTTTCTGTTTCCTTGCCTAGCAGTACTAATGGCTGCCTACCCCTAAGTGAATGTAGGCAATTTTCCAGAAATGGAGAGTGATACAACCTTAAGTGTTCCACTCTGTGCCAGGTGCTTCATTAGAGAGGCCAGACAGAGTCACAGTAAGGAAGGACATATCTATCTCATGACAATAAGCAGCAGGAGGATGGCCTTGGAAGGTCATTCATTGCCTTGAGACAAAACTATTCAATTCTTCCATCTTCCCCTTGGCCTATCAACATCTGAACTCTGCGGACTCAGCTCAGACAGAAAGAATTACTGCAACATAGAAGAGAAACTCACACTCACCATTATGACTTAGCTGGAGCTGGAAAGAAATAGCTCATAATGATGAAGAAATCAAAGGAATGCCAGCTTTTCTTTCCTGCCTTGGAGACATTGGAAAGGGATCAGAGAAGCAAGAGAAGTCAGAGGGGCAAAGAGTAAAACGTATTCCGGCCTTTCCTTTCCTTGGCCTGCAGGAGTGGGAATGTCAAACAGAGTGAGGAGAACCCCAAAGGCAAGGGCATCCCACCTCGGTTCCCATGTTGGCTTCTGGGAGTAGGTCAAAATACATTGTCTTACACTGAGAGGTCATTGATTGGCACTCATGAGCTAACCTGGGTTCCTGCAGGGGATGAATATTGAATTGAGAGCTGGCCATGAGACCCACCCGCTGTGGTGGGACAAGCTGACCTCGGAACAAAGGCTGGAATGAACCACTAGTCCAGGGAACTGGATGGAGAAATCACGGAAACCCTAGGGTCTGTCTCCTGTGAGAGCTGAAAGAAAGTTGAGTCATCACAAGGGGAGCACATGCAAGCCCAAAGAATGGATCACAATACTGGTCACAGACAGCAACTTGGGAGGCCACCAGAGCCTCCAACTGGATGACATCTTAGGGAAAAAAGTAGAAGATGAAAGCAACCTTCAGAGACTGTTTTTATTCAAATGACACTATTTCCTGTAAAGACCATTTAAATTATCGTATCAGACTCAAGTTAAATGATGTAAGAATGTGACAGAAAAATCAAATTAGCTATTATTTTTTGAGCAATTCATTACAGAAAAATCGAAGAGGCTCTATTCTCTCTGTTCAGCTGAGTTGTGCTGTATGTTAAAGTTTGTAAATATCTAGTGTAGTATGAGGTCTATCTCCTTATCTGTGGTTTTCCTGGAATACTAGTAATATGTCCCATATTATTATCTCATTTCTTCAAAAATCACATAGGAAGGGTGTCTACACACCTTGGAACACCAATTTTTAGAGCAGATCCAAACCTGAGGAGTACTGATGTGGTACACTTTACTGACAGAACACAGGCATCTCACTAGTTTAAAAGGAAATGGAACAAAATGCAGATCATCACGTGGAAGACCCTACAGAACCACTTAACTCTCATTTTATTTCCATCTTTTTTGTAAAATAAAATTGTTATTTAACCCGGAAAAGTTTCAAAAGATGTGATAATGTGTCCTAAATATGTTCAAATCTCCTTGCCAAGAAAAAGTACCTTCTGAGATACAAAAAGAACCTGTACATGAGGGCATCTGACCACTGCCACTGATTTCTCAAGAATTTTGAAAAATGGTAAAACTGCAGAAAAACTAAATATGGTCACATATAGAACAGATGTTCAAAAAGGAGAAAAAGGTTGATGCTGTAAACTAGAAGCTGGTGACCTTGCTATCAGTCCCAGACCAGAGTCTAGAATGGAGAGTTAGAGCTGGTCCATGCTCACTTAGCATAGGAAATGATGATCAGTTAAAACCAACACAGTCTTACTACAAACAAATCTTGCCACGCTGGTCTCCTTGCTTTCTGTGGCAGTGATGCTAGACTCATTAGAAGCAAACTTCAGAAATTTTGCACTTGAATTTTAGCAAGGAATTTGGCAAGGGCTTCATGATGGACAAGATGAAACAATGTGAGCTGAATCACAGTACCCTCAATTTGTAACTTGATCAGAGTGGTAATCAGTGCCAACCATGATGGAGGCTCTGGTGTGGACTGGAGGGCTCTGTCCTTGGCCTGGTTTTATTTTTTGAAGTAATGACTTGAATGAGAGTAGTAATGGCAGCTGATGAAAACCATGGGTGGTGTGAAGCTTTAAGGGAATGGCTAATATATTCTGAGACAAGATCAGGACCCAGAAAGATTCCAGTAGGCAAAAAGTATGGGCAGCTCTAACCCAATTTATATTTACCCAGTTCTGTTCTTTGACATTGGGTCCTCTGTGCCCCCCTTCCAAGAAAGGTCAGCAAAAAAAAACTTCACGTCGGTACAGAAGACAGAATAGCATCGGGCTCAAGCGTACCTACCTGCTTTGGAGTCAAGCCTCTTTAGGCAAGTCTCTACTTGGGGGAGCCTCAGCCAGTCCACAATGTGGAGCTAAGGTGGATGAGAGGATTAAATGAGATGCAAAAGATGTAAAGCATTTAGCACATTGTCTTGCCCATAACAAGCACTCAACAGATAATGACTATATATAGCTACATACACACAAGGTGGCTTAGCAGGAGCATGTGTGAAAAAGGCTTGTGGTTTTAATTGACTCCAAGTTCAACATGAGCCAGTGATCTGATGTGGCCTCCAAAAATAACTGATTAGACTTCAGCTGTCTTTAAAGAGCCATGGTAGGCTGAATAAGTGGAGTGACAATTCTTGCCAGATTCCACATGGACAGACCACAAGGGGAGCCCCATGTTCTGCTCCCAACAATTCACCATTAGCAGAGACCCTAGTAAACTGAAACCCACGCAGCTAGGAGAACCTAGGACAACAAGAGCACTTAAAACCATGGCCTACAAAGAACTGGACTTGCTTAGTCTGGAGAGAAGAATACTTAAGGGCATCATGACAGCTGTTTCAAATATTTTTAGGACAGTCACATGGGAAAGGAATTCGTGTTCAATGTGGAGCTAAACTGGTATTAAAAAACTTTCTACGTAGGAAATGCCAGGGGTTTGGAAATGGCACTGATTGAAAGCATAAACCATAATAATGAAATAAGAGGTTTCACTGTACCTTGAGAAAGTCTAGTTCAGCCTGGAGTGATTTTTTGGTTATTAAGCATAGGGGACTAACTCTCTGAGAAAGCCCTTTTCAGAGACTTTGATCAGCCTTGCAATTAGGTACGCATCATCACCATCCCATTTTCAGGGTAGGAAAATTAAATAAGGGAAAGGCACTTCAGTAATTTTTCCAGGTCTGAGGGGAGATTAGAACTCGCCACTCCGTTTTTCTCACTTTTCACAGATCTGTCTGCTGAATTGATGGGCTATGATGCCTCTTATCTCAATCAGCAATCTCCTTAGAGTTATGAATACAGTGATGGTTTAGGGTAACATCCCTCCCTACCATCCTGCTTCTGTTTAAGCTGTATTAATATTAATACTCTTTATATTAAAAATCCAACTCCTTAGAAAGAAGAGTGTCGTGAAAGCATTTTGGTGGAGAGGTACGCAGCCCGCTACCCGTGGAATCCACAGCAATACTTAGTGACTTCAGCTTAACTATGCACGGCAGCTTGAACACCATCTCGAATTCTCATTTGTGCATTGCCCTAGGACTCTCTCTGTTTTAAAATAAGCTATATGTTTAAAAGAATCAGAATCAAGTAATTTATATTCTGGTCACAATATAAGGCTTTGATGGAACAGGCTCAGATTTCTCTCACCTGATCGCTGCATCTAAATGAGGAAAAATGGAATCCCATTCACAATGCAAATATTACAGAAAGCCAGAAATCATTCTGCCTTATAATCAAAACCAGAAAGCTGTTATTGTAGCTCTGCACCATTTGCTGAGACTATTAATTCACTGCAGAAATCCCATTCTAAAATGAAAGCCAAGGCAGCATGACATTGTTTCTACTAAAGAACCACTTTGTCTTAGTGCATCATTTCCAAAGTCATGGATGAAGCTGACTGACAATAACTGATTAATTTGGGTAATTTGTTCTGGTCACATATTTGTTTAGAAATAAAAAAATTAACTTCAGACAGAGAAAGGCAGAAATTTAGTAATTAGGATGATGACTGCCCTGGTGACATTTATTAGAGATAGGAAATTAGAGTGTTTTCTTGAGTTAATATTGTATTTTCTAATCACTGTGAACTTCTTGGGGGGAATCTAACACCATAACTGTTGATTCTGAATATTTAAAGCACTGTTTGAAGAGTTTCCTCCAAGGTTTTTTGTTGTTGTTGTTGTTGTTTGTTTTTTCATTCTTCCAAAACACATGGGCAGCAAACTTCAAAGGATCCAACAGTGATTTTCAATTATATTTATTATTAGCTCCGTAATCAGCCAGCATATGCAAAAGAGCAAAGGCAGTAACTTGGACCACTTGGGGATTGGCATCAGCTTTCAAAATTATATTTGGCTCTTATAGAGGGTAACAGATTCAGTGAAGATTTTTATTCCAGTTCTTTGTTGTTTTGTTTCATTTCAGTTCTCTACCAATGATTTGCCAAGTTTCAAACAGCATCATTGCCTTCACCCAAAGGTAAAAGTCAAATCAAAATATTTTAGGGATTTTTTTAATGTTTTATGGGTCCTTATATTGCCAATCTATTTTTCTTTGTTATTTCTCTAGATTTTTTTCCTTTAATTTTGGGATTCGTTTTAATAACTTGAATTATTAGATCACTAGATCACTGTTAGATCATTTCTAAAATTGTATAAAATTACATTGTCATGAATTTCAGTGATGCCAATTGCTATCGATAGAGTAAAATGCAAAAAAAGTCTTGATAATTATAGGTAAATGATATCACCCTGAATTGAGAGTCCTAAGGAAATAGGATCAGTGAATCAGGAGATAACACGCTTTTTCAGGGTTTCAAGTGATGATTTCTAAGGATCATCTCTAATCTAACTGGAGATACCACTCTGTATCTCCAGTCCTCACACTTCAGCTCCACAGCCCTGCTGTGAGTCAGCTTCCCAAAGAGGGGCTGGACATTTATTCCAAGTAGAGGAGGATGTTGCATATACCAATAGCCACATCAATCAAATGCTCTGGAATTCAAAACAACTGTAATGACTTTATTCACGGTGCAATGGCATGTCCTTTAAAAACGAAGGCAGCATTGTCAGTGGGAGGAACAGAAATAGTCACACGGAAAAGACACAAGAGAGAAGGAGGATGGGTCTTGAGACTGGAGGGGAGAAGGAAGGTCTGATGCTGGCACCCTACCCAGAGGAGGGTGGTTTTGGCTATTAATGTCTGTTTCTCTGTCGTCTCCCAGAAGAAAAAACGCGTCCAGTAGTCAGCCTCTTACAGATGCTCTTTCACAACCTCCCAGTGATTTATAACTGCAGCAGGAGTGGTTATCGCTGGACCACGCCCAGCAACCACTCTCAAATTTGGCCATGGGGCAGCAGCCAACTTTCACAGGCTAGTTACAAAATTCATGCAACATGGTGATCATTCGCAGGCTTCGAGTGAGTTAGGCATATTGAAAAATACAATGTTTCAGGTTTTATTTGCCCCAAGGCAAATGTTCAGAGATGGCTGGAAGGTCAAGAGCCCCTCCCACCGAGATGGCTGTCCTGACCATGGTTTCGCAGGCAACTTGTGCCTTCCAGTCTATAGATGCGTTGGGGGTATGTACTACTGATGGCTTTTTGGGTCCTGTTTTTCCCCCGGCCTCTTTATAATGTTGGAACATTATAATTTTGGAGCTCTAGTTCCTCATCTGATTTAATTCTTGAAATGTGATACTCAGTGTACACTAACTGCTGCAATGAGAACATTTTGAACATTCTCAATTTCAAGATGGTAGGGGCAAGGCCTTAGTCAGCAAAATACAGGCTAACATTTTCTCTTCCACTAAAATTGCAAAACATTATGAAGCATGCTGACAAACAATTCATAGTGCTTTAAAGATACACAGGCTACACTTGCAAAGTGTCCGTCTCCTGCTTCATTGTGTCATCACAGACCAGATTTTACTGACTACAGATAGCTACAGGTTGAGTGAGGAGAACGATGTGCAGATAAAAATGAAGATGCAGAAACTCAGGCCAGCCAGGAGCCAGTGATTTTCCAGTCACGACTCAAAGCCCAGCAGAACCACAGAGAAACCAATCACTGCCAGTCCTTCGCTTTCTTTGCTTTCTTGTTTCACTGATGGCCAGGGAAAGAGCTTAGGTTCCCATGAAAGCAAGAGCAAAGGAAAAGGTCAAGTGAAAATTCTATCAGTTCAAGTAATTTATGACAATACAGAAAGGTACTTTGGAAAAAGACCATTGAGAGTTTAGATCAACAAAAGTAGAAGGCGTTGCCAACAGGCATCTAGCCTTTGTTTCTCACACACACACACACACACACACACACACACACACACACACGTGCGCACATATGCACACAAAACTCACCATGACCTGCAAAAAGAAGGACCCTTTGAATCCAAGATCGTCTTAACCAATAAACAGGTCTGATGACAACACAGCGCCCTCCTCACCACTACCACGTCCACTGAGATCCAAAAGCTGATGGAAACTACATGAACTCTGTGGATAAAATGAATTTAAAGATGCAAGGATAAGGTATAAGGATATAAGATATAAGGACTGGTGAGTGCTTAATATTGGTGGTTTGCTGAGTTCTCTGAATAAAAAGGAAAATATAAAACTATAAATTTACACTGTTATTAATTGTCCCAAAATTCAGGTACTCTCTTATTCTCTTTCTCTCTGCCTCTTCCTCTCAAAAACATTATTTTAAGCTTGACAAGAAAACCTGTTGTCTTAACATTTGTCCTTTTTTTATTTCAACTGCTTTAACTTCCAAGGTTAACAATGCAATTTTAGGGCAGTGCCAAGTGGGAGGGTTATTCAATGTTTTAGTTATCTCTTGCATCTGAAAGCCATGCTGAGTGAATCTGGCCTGACACAGTGGTATTGAAATCCAATAGTTTCCTTGCAGTGGAGGGGAAAACAATTTTTTTTTTAAGTTGCATACAAAGGCTGGTGTGATCAGTTCCACAATTATCATTGCAGAATCTTTCCCCATATAGAGACTGCCCTTTAATCCAAGAAAATTTCCATGTAAAAATGCCTATTTTTAAAAGAAAACAAAAGAAAAACCTGAAGATTTCATTCTCTCTAAGAATCTCACCCAAAACCAAATAAAACGTTAAAATAGTTCTTAAGTTAAAATTTTTTTCAAGATCAGATAAAGCTTTACCAGACCAGGGAGATGTGAAGGAAAATGTGTTAGACCATAATGAGACTTTCTAGGAATAAAAAAGCAGTGTTGAATCTCCACTATGTACCTCTGATACTCTTCTCTTACAGTAGGCCTTTGACTTGGGGCCTGTCACAGGCCCACCTGTCACTGCCGGAAGAGTAACATAGCCCCTGTGCCAGAACAAAGTCTAACCAAGGCATAGTTTCTGCAGTCATAAAGTTTTTGTCCACAGGGCAGTGCAGATTGGCTAAGCCATCCACCCTGCCAAGAACATCACAAACATCATGGACAATTTCTCTTTCCTAATATGCTTACGTCCACTTTACCCCATTAACAAACAAAACGGAAAATTAGAACAGAAACTTGAACCTACACATGAACGATATGCTTACCTGGTATTCACTGACACATATTCATTCACACGCACACACATGAGTAAGATGTGTACGATCCTGGAAAGAATTGTGCTTTACAGTTTGCAAACAACTCCCCTGCTCATCTTGACAACTGTGAGGCAGACGGGGTGGGCAGATGTGCTGGTGGGAGAGGGGGGCAGCTACTATTACTTCCATCATCTTAGGTGAACTGAAGGCTCAGACAAGTAAAAGTGATTTTTTCCAGGGTCTCTGAGCTGGTAAATGATGGAGCCAGAACTGCAACTTGGGTCTTCTGGCCCTTAGTCCAGTTACCTTAAATCTCTATCTCTAATTTTGACTTTCTCTATAGCCTCTAATCCTTTGGGAGTTTTCTCCCTTAGAACTAATTGAGTACACAGATTTGAAGGAGTCCATAGATTATGCACCTAGAATTTGACACAACCCACTGCACAAAATGATGTGAAAAAGAAAAGATTTGTGTTCCGCTCCCTGTGCCCAACCCCACAGCAAGGTCAAGGAATTCTCCCTGTTCTCTAAGCTGAGGTTAGCTGTGCCTCTTGTGGGTCACAGACTCTGTTTCTTCCTCCAAGACAAAGTTTGAAGCAACTGCTGGATGCTGAAGAGCTTAAGGAAAGAATCAATCAGCCACCAAAAGGAAATGGAAACTCCACCCCAACTCTGGTGTGTTGACGTATTCAGTCCCCAAAAGCTCTTCAACCCATACGCTGAATTTCCTATATATAGGACAGCATGACTCTTACCCACAAGGAATTTTTACGACAGAGAGAATATTTAGGTACAAGGACAGAACCACCTCTGAAAGAGTTAAGTCTGTTCCGAGAGTGGAGGACACCACGCTGATCATGCAGCGGTGTATCTGAAAGCAGCAAGCTCTTGCATGAATTTCTGAGGGTTAGCCTCAGCTGTGAGCTCGTATCTCACTCCTTCTTCGGCTTCAAGTGTTACACACAGAAGTAAGACTGTGGGAGCCATTTCCCCTCCCTCTTCCTCACCTGCTCCTTGATGCAGTAGCTTATCTGCGGGAGCCGCCCCTGGCAGCAGGACTCTCTGCATGGACCCCCTCTGTGGTGGCAGGCAGAGGAGAGCCATCCTTTGGGCATTTTTCACACTGTGTTTTTCAAGCTGGCACTCCTGGGGGAAGATGAAACATTGATTAGCTTTCCAAAGTAGAGCTGGCAATGAGTGATACCAAGGGGCCACAGTGTAAGTGATGCCTTGCTGTGAGGAATCTGTCGGCCTAGTTAGCATGACAGCCCCAGGTGCCCAACTCCTATGTCAGCGTGTCCCACAGCAATGGCTTAAGAGTGTCCACGGGGCTCTTGGGGCACAGGAATTATAACTAGATGGTGTTGTCTGACCATTTGGGTAGCTACGTATTTATATGTCGACAAGTATGAAAAAAATCTAACAACAACAAAAGCTATGCCAACCTCCAACAATCAGGTCAGTTCTAATATGATTGTGAGGATGTTAGGCACAAATCGTGACATATAATTTGGACAGAGCTCTGGGATGGAAGTCTGATTTTGTAATTTTGGGAGGCTCGTGTGTCAGATTTACCCCTGAGATGACTTCCTTCATTTTTTTTTTTTTATTTCAGCATATTATGGGGGTACAGATGTTTAGGTTACGTATGTTGCCCTTGCCCTCCCGCTTAAGTCCGAGTTTCAAATATGTCCATCCTTCGGGTGGTGCGCATTGCACTCTTTGTGAATGCAAATACCCGTCCCCTCCTCCC
>NW_012155284.1:9512280-9574626 GCF_000956105.1 Propithecus coquereli | reverse complement strand
TTATTCTTATATGTGCATTTATGTGTTGATCAGTTAATACCAGTTTGATGGTGAGTACATGTGGTGCTTGTCTTTCCATTCTTAAGGAAAAGCAAGCCAGCAATGCTCTACTGCTGTGTGCTTTGGAAGGCAGTGGGAGCCATAAAGATCCCCTTAGGAGCTGCACACTTGCCCATAATATAGGAAAACTGTATTGAAATTGGGTATATAAGGCATAATGTATAACGTAAATTTATATTTGTAAAAGCTGTTTACATTTCCAAGCACCGTTACATTCATTGTGCAATAACTAGAGAAAGTTTGATAAAGTTTGAAAAAGTTACAAAATCAGACTTCCATCCAACATCACCCAATTATAATTTCCTGTGAACAATAATAGTCTTTAAATTTGTTTGTGTGTTGCCCCCAGCACAGATGATTTGGTTGTCCATAAACATTAGATCCTGAGAAATGCTATTGATTATGGGACCAGCTTATGATATTTTGGCCATGATTTAGCACATAGCTAGTTTTACGCAGACCTATTTAGATTTTGTAACTAAATGATTTGCTTCTCTGTTAAGAGGAAAAATTCACAGTGTATTAAGCTGATTAAAAAACAAGTAGAAATATCCTGACATTTAGGGTAGAGAATTCATGCAGAAAATATACCATCCGTGAAGCTGTGGCTGCTTTTTCGCTAACAAGGGGTGGAATGTGTGCTCAGAATGATCATACCGCGGTAGAGACCACCCGACATGAAGACAGAGCCCCTCAGGAGGAGGCAGAGAGGACTTAATTTTTTTCTGGCTGAAGCACTTGCATATGCAATGGAATTTCCTCTTAATTTATTATGCAACATCATTTTCTCTATATTCTATTTCTTCTGCCAAATCATTTATTCTTTGTGTGGCTTTGTCTTGGAAGGCAGTTCCCAATCTCCAAAACTGTATGTACACATGGATCGATATTTACAAACAGCCATGCCCAGTTCTCCACATTGAGTTCCACCTCCGGAGTCCTTGCCAAGAGAGTTAATTAAAGAAAAAGAAATAGAGATTTTAGAGTCTGCTGTCTCAGGATTGAGAGAGAAAGGACAATGTGTGTTGCAGGTCAGACTCCCAGGAAGCACTCTGAGGTGGAGACTAGGGTGCAGTAAATTCATGGGGGAGGAAGAAAAGCAGGATTGGGCAAAGGAATATGCTGGGCTGTGATGCAGCCACAAAAGAGGCCTCAGCCAACCGCACAGTGGATCTCTGGAGCTTTTCTGGAGTTGCAAGGTGGTCCCCAGTTGGGACACAGGGGCCAGGATTTTATACTCTTGTATACCGCTGTATCAACCAGTCATGGGATGCAGGTTGCCCCATGGAATTAGGGTGTAGCCTTGGGTTAGGAAGCCATTTTCAGTTTAGGCAGTCACTGGTTTGGGGGCTCAGCTGTGAGCTATGGACAAGCAACACTCCCAGCAGCTGCAGGAATGAGTGCTTCAGCCCCAAAGTGGTGGTGAGCAGTACCGACTGCCGGGAGCTAATCCCACTCACCCTCCTTGGTCAAAGTCTCCTTCTGCCTAATTGGCAGTTCCCCTTTGCTCTGTTACTTAGCTAGGAATGTGACCAGGTGGAGTGGAGTGAGAAAATATTCTCTCTCTTTTTAAACTATGCAAGAATTTTCTAAGAGGACCACTGTAAAGGGCAGGTGAGCTTTGTGTGTTCAAAATATAACTTGACTTACCAAATGCAACTGCATAAAGAGAACATTCCCAGGGACGCCCCTCTCCCCAGTTGCGTAAGGGTAAATGTACACTTAATGTGCCTGGACTGTGCACTGTTGACAGTGGTCTCCCCCAGGGGATTTTAGCTTCCAATCAGGTCAGGGTTTGCCCTTCTCCAGAAACAACCCATAGTCTGGCCCTTGGAAAATTACCACTCCTGACTGAAAGAAATATTACGATTTATAAACTTGAAAACTCACCTTTTTTTTTAAGCTATTGTTGAAAAATCTCATTTTTATACCATAAGAAATAAAAGCCTAAAAGGCTTTTTCTTCAGAGGCAGCCTGGGGTGATAACATGAATGTGGCTTCGGAGTCAGAAACCTGGTTTCCAAACCCGGCTCTCCTGTCTATTAGCTCTGCGACCGCAAAGCCAATCCCTTATCCTCTCTGGGTCCCAGTTTCCTTGACTTGTCAGATGAGGTGTTATGGAAATTGGGTTACTAGACATGGAAATGTTTTGTAAATTATAATGCACAGTGAAAATGTCTTGTTACACAAGGTTAGAGCTGGAAGGGAGCTTAGCAATTATCTTGGCAAGTTCTTCAATGGCCAAATGACCAACTCCAGGACTGACTCCAGTCCTACGGAGGTCAGAGGACTAGCCTAAAATGGCCCATCTGGTTAGCAGCAGAGCCAGGGCCAGCATTCGGCCCTCCTGACTCCCAGGCTAGTACTTTTCCACAACACATTAGGCATTCTGCTGCTAATGCCTCTGCCACCCCCACAGTTTCTCCCGCTGCAGCAATGAGGAGACGCTGTGTGTTACTCACTCCCATAGATCTGTGGCAAGGATGACAAAATGGCATCATGTTTGCCAAAGCTTTGAGCCGGTAATCTGGAAGCAAGACACTCTTCCGATCTGAAGAAGAATTATTCAAAAACTGTTACCGACGTCATTATGCTAAAATCCATCTTGGGCTACAGAAAAGAGGAGAAAAGGAGCTCGTCTTGTATTGGTAATAGAATTCCTGAGCACACACACCCATCTGTGCATGTGTAGGGAGTCGCAGAGGAGACAGGGAAAGAGGGGAAGGGAAAGAGAAAGCGAGCCTCTTGAAAAAGCAAATTACGGTACTGTATTTTATATTATTTCCTGTCCTACTTATTTAATAAGTCTAAATTGAGAGTTTTGTAATTCTCTTACATCAGTGGATAAGCTCTCTGCATCCTGAAGTCCTACAGGGCCTGCACTTTTTATGCCTTTCTGTAGGCATTCATTTCCAAAATTTCATTACCATCCCACATGTGAGTCATTCGCTCCCATGAAGCACATTTAAAACATCCAGCACTCCCTGGGGGACAGAAAGAGAAGCCCAGAAGAGGCCGGGCTTACGCATTTGGTATGTCAAGGACTTGTCAAAGTGAGATGGGAGAGGAGGCCCAGCAGGGCTCCCTCAGATGCAGCCCGCTGAAATGTGGCAGCCTCTGTCCCCCACCTGCCTCCCCCTCCCTCCCCAGGAGTGTGCTCTTTCATTTTGCTGTGTGCTTCATGCGTGGAGAGTCTGGGGGCAGTACAGTCAATGAGAGAACACAGATGAGAAAAATTCCTTTAGCAGGAAAATAAAATAAAATAAGCTGAATATTGTTGAGACACAGTCACACAGACCGTGCACATGCAGGTACCTCCGATGAGAAATCAGAAGACCCAGGTCGAGACTTGGCTTGTTATTAACTGCTCATGTGATGTGGGCAAGTTATTTAACCTTCCTGGGACCTCAGCATCCTCCGTTATCAAATGAGGCTGTGTCTATTTGTACATATCGTCTGAGGAATTCAAACAGAACTGAATTTCCAGAGCAAACCCATTAAGTGTTTGCACAAAAAGCATCCACATCTACAGTCCCCCTCTCCTTTCTGCATAAAGACGTGTGACATGCCACCCAAAAATACACACAGAGATACCATTAAAGGAGCAGGAGTGGGAAGGAAGTCTAATGAGAGATTTCTGTTAATCAGACCCACCACCAGCCTTATCTTCTCTCTGAATTTGAATTTCTGACTCCTGGTTGGCCCCATGTAATAGACAGCTACAGAGCAGCTATTTGCCTGTTAGATATTCAACTGAATGACTGGGCTCTCAAGGAGAGTACTGACCACAGAACAGCAGGCTTGCATGCCAATGAAAATGAAAAGGGATGAGGGGACACAGGGGAGAAGCACCAGTTAGGAGAAGCACTTAGGGTTAGTAGCAATCAGGAACCCAGCAGGAAACAGAGTGCACTTACCTGAGGATGATCCAAGGGGAGACCATTTGCAAAAGTGCACTTGGGGCTTAGGGAAACCACAAGGAGTAGTGCAGCATCCCGGGGCTGGGAACAGTGGAGCTGTTACCACCTCTGAAGCTGATGGAGAGAGGGGAAGGAGTAGTTACTAGAACTCTAGAGAATTGTGAGAAGAAGCATAAAGAAACAGAAGAGGTGGCCTTTGGTCCAGAGAAACAGCCAAGCTGAGGCCACTTCACAGGGAGGAAGCAGGGAACCAATACCCCCATCTCCACCTCCTTCCTCTCTCTGAGCCACTGCTGGGGCCCCTCCATTGGCCAAGACCAAACAGAGCCCATTTATGTGGTCCAAGCAGTCAGCCTCCTGGCCAGAGAGCAGGATAGGGAGAGAAATTCCGGAGCAGCAAAACAGGATATACCCCACTCCGAAAAAAAGATGCCCAGGAGGCAATGTACCAGGATTGAGTATTAGCACCTTTTCCCTCCCTTTCTTTCTAATCACTGTCAAAAATAAAAATGCACTGGATAAAATCAATCAAGAAAACCTTCCTGGAAGTAGCTCTTAAGCTATATTTTAAGAAAGAAAGGGATATGGCTAGGGGATGATCGGGAAGAGATTATTGATGTTGCTATCATCTTCCACATAGTTTTTGTTGTATGTGAAGGCCAGTATCCAAAACCCAGTGAGGCCAAAAGGAAAAGACAAAGTAGTCCTACATTTCAGGAAGCTGTTTTCATGTGCCCAGAATCACAGCTATTTGAAGGCAATTTGTCAGTCTGCTGGGGAAGAGAGGATGGGCAAATCCTACTTCACCACCTAAGGGACCAAACATTTTCTTGAAGTACTGGCTCTAGAATCACATGGCCTGGGTATGTCTGAATCCTGGCTCTGCTACTTAATAGCTGGGTGACCTTGGTCAAATTCTGTAAGGCTTAGCTTTATTATTTGGCAATTGGGAAAATTGGGAACACAATACCTCCGCCCTGGGTTGTGTTGTTTTGTTGTTTTATTATTTTATTTTTTGAGACAGAGTCTCACTCTGTCATCTGGGCTAGAGTGCAGTGGTGTCATCATAGCTCACAGCAACCTCAAACTCCTGGGCTTAAGCAATCCTCCCACCTCAGCCTCCCGAGCAGCTGGGACTACAGGCGCACACCATGACACCAGGCTAATTGTTTCTGTCTTTAGTAGGAACAGGGTCTCGCTCTTGCTCATTCTGTTCTCAAACTCCTGACTTCAAGCAATCCTTCTGCCTCGGCCTCTCAGAGTGCTAGGATTGCAGGTGTGAGCCACTGTGCCTGATCCCCTAGTATTGTATTGAAGATTAAAGAAATAATGTTTCCATATTAGTAAAAGATCTTTTGTTGCAAATTTCAATGGTTGTGACAGAGGTAGCATTTAAAATTTAAATTTCTTTCCCTTGAAGATCTTTGGCAAACCCCAGCTATTAGTGTTAAAATTTTTTATTTATTCTATTTCTCTCATTTGATTATAAATTCATGAAGAGAGGAACCATTGTATTTCCCTCTCTCCCTACATCTTCACTCTTTAATGCTTTGTAAACAGTAGGTGCCCAACAGAGATGGCCTACTCACTAAAACTCACTAATCTGTATTGATATCAAGCTACTGTGAGCAAAATGTGCCCTCATTTGCTTTCCTCAAAACTTCAAAATGGGCCAGGCGCGTTGTAATCCTGTAATAACGTCTGTAATCCTAGCACTCTGGGAGGCCGAAGCCGGAGGATCACTTGAGGTCAGGAGTTTGAGACCCGGTCTCTACTAAAAATAGAAAAAATTAGCTGGGTGTGGTGACACACACCTGTAATCCTAGCTACGCAGGAGGCTGAGGCAGGAGGATCACTTGAGCCTAGGAGTTTGAGGTTACAGTGAGCTAAGCTGACACCATGACACTCTAGCCCAGGTGACAGAGCGAGTCTGTCTCAAAAAAAAAAAAAAATCACCTAAAAATGCTCAAAATCAGCATTTGTTCAATGAGCTGGAAGTTTATAATACACAAAGAAAATTCCTTAACATTTCAATTTGAAGAAAAATATTTAATTTATCATATTCAACCCTGCCCAACATTTCAAAATTATTGAAAGTGGTTTATAATAAATATGTCTGCTGCCAATTCTGATCAAGTGATAGGAGCTGCCTGGCAGTATGTAGAAAGGTTTGAGAAAGTGGCTGGGGCAGAAAATGCTGTCATCGCCTATTAATATCTGTGATGAAAACAGGATGGGCAAGTGGCGGCATGTTAGTTACCTAGCTGGCGTTCCTGGACCATAGTCAGAAAACAAAATAAATATCAAAAATCAGCATCTTCCTGGACAAAACTAAGATCAATTGAAGTGGGAATGAGACACGTTATTGTAACTGTGTCTTCAGTTTAGAAATGATTGAAGGATTAATTTAAGGTAGATTATGTCAAAGGAAGATGTATTTATATAAATATTGCCTTACTATTTTAGATGTTATCAATATCATTGTGATTATTTAAACGATAATAGAACAAGAAGTGATTGTCAAGATTGCAGTTAAGCAATTTGTTATCTATCCTTTAAAGTCATGAGTTTCTAAAATCTAAAATTTAGGTGATGATTGTGCATAAATTAGGCTTAGGTTAAACGGAACAGAAAATTCAAATGAAAGGATTTTAAACAAGATAGATGTTTACTGTATTTTTATCTCCCATAGAGTACCAAGGCAGACAATCCAAGGCTGGTATGGAACTCCATAGTCAGCAGGAACCTGGTCATCTTCTATCTTTGTGCTCGACCTTCCTTAGCAAAATGCTTCCATCCTCAAAGCTACCTCATCATCCAAGATAGCTGCTGGAACTCCAACCATCATGTCTGCACTCTAACCAGGAAGAAAAAGTAAGGAGAAAATGACAAATGGATGTATTTTCCAGCTGAGTCAACCTCATTTTAAATAGTTTTCCCAGAAGCACCATTCAATGACCATTGAGTGGTCACCTCAAACAGTAAGGGAATTTGGGAACTGCGGTCTCTCAGCAGAGTACATTGCCATCCAGAGAGGGGAGAATGGGTGTTTTGCAGGCAGGCAACTAAAGGTCTTTGACATGCTTTACCTATTAGAAACATGCTACCAGTAAGTACGTAGTGATTCCACTAGACCATCTGCTCCATGAAAGCAGAGACCATGTCTATTTTGTTCGTTATAGACCCCATCCCCACTCCCACCCAGTTCCCCACCCACTGCATGAAATACAGAGTAAATAACTGGCCCAAGGTTACACAATAAGTAAGTGGCTGAATCAGAATTAGAACACTGGTCTGACCCCAAAGCCCATATTCCTTCCACTATGCTTTGAGGCCTATGCAAAGAGGTAAATGGCAGAGCTAGGAGAGAAACTGGAGACTTCGGTTTGACGCTAAACAGTAACAGTCCTGAATGCCTTTCCACCAACACTTTCAAAGACCCATGGGGGATAGCGCAAAGAGGAGAAAATGGAAGATCTTTGCATAAATCCAGTTAATCCCGATTAGCTTGAATCAAGACATGTCTAGCCTCATGTCAGTGAGGCTAGACGGAAGAGGATGAATTTGAGAGATGTTTCAGGATCCACAGGACAGAGGCCATTCATTTGCCGTAGGGAGAGGGAGGTAGAAGGGATCACAGGTTTCTGGTTGACGAGGTAGTATGGATTAAGATGGCGTCCGTAGTAACTAATAAGGGCGCTGCAAGTTTTTACACAGACATGCAAAGAGCGTTTTCCCGCAGTGAAAACACAAAAGGAAAACCAGTGAAATAACCCAATTCAGCCAGCACACTGGAAGAATGAGCTTGTTTTTAACATCTTCTGATTGTCTCATGTGTAATCCTCAGTCTTTTTGTAAAATTGTTTCTATTACAAGCTGAGCAACTAGAAAAAAAGAATAAGTGAGAACAAACCATCTAGGAACAAACTCACTTTTCCCTGAGTTCCCACTAACAGGGGTATGAAGCGTTGCCCACACCGGATGGCCCTAGGAATTCCCCTAGAACACATCCTCTTTGAAAATTAAAGCCAATATAACACTTCTAAAAGAGTCTTTTTAAAACCTGGAGACTTAAATGTTTCTACTCCTCTCTTCTGGTTATAATTATCAGGTTTTTTCCTTGAGCACAACAAAGCTGCATAGAACAACTGTATTTAGAATAGAACATGCCCGTTGTCTACATAATCCAGAAGCCATGCAAAGTTAAGAGAGCAAAACGTGGAATATTAGAGGCCTGAATTGTTCCACTAAAGTCTGATGTCCCTGTGTGGCTCCTAGCACTCGATTATTTGAACAGCTCAAAATTCACCAGATTTTATTTTGCTAACAATTATTTGGCTAGCATTTTTCTTTCTATTACCACTTTATGGATGTTTTACAAAGCTTTTGAAATAGGAACAAATTTGATTTATGGAGTAGAACATAACAGCCAGTTGATTTAATAATGGGGCAGAAATTCATCTGGGAATGTTTAAGAGAAATTTCCATTGTCAATTAGTTTTTGAAAACAAAGAAAATTCACATTGTCTAATATAAAGCGATACATAGTAAGCCATGAAAGGATATTTTAGGACCAGCCATATTTTCTTTGTTTATATACCACTCTCTTCCCTGTTCCCCTCATCTTGCTGTTAAAATATTTCAAAAATATTTTATTTTCTGTTTATTTCCCAAATTAAGTTACAACCTGATGGATTAGTTGTATTAAAAAGTTACAAAGAATTGAGGGGAAAAAATCTAATAATATTGGAAATAGTAAAATATACCAACCCAAGTGAAATAGTAGACAAGTAGAAAGCGAGCAAAATACCCAATATGGCATAATCCACTTGTCTCTTAATGTCCCTAATTTAGTAAATCGTAACCCATTTCTAGACTATTGGTTGTATCTTCAATGAATTCATTACCAATTTGCTTTTGGTTTCTTTCAGTTGCTTTGGGATTTATGTGTCAAATGTTCAAATGTAGCAATTTCTGGTTTCTGTCTTTGCAATTTAAGGTAGCCATTATTTAGCCTTGTTTTCTCTAAAGAATCCTTAAAGACTTGAGGATATAATTGTTTCCACCTCATTAATTTCCTAATGAGCAAAGTATTATTCTAAATATATTGAGATTTCTAGGCACTTTTTTGTTTCAGCATTGCCAGTTAGGCCTGTCATCCCATTTCTCAACCCAACTTCCAGGATGTAAGAATTCAGACAGACATAGTCTTAGATGCCATTTCTAATATTTGTCAGGTCATGCAATTCATGCATTTTAGAGCTTGAAGAAAATGGATAGGTTTGAAGATCCATTTGGTATTCTGAGATCTCTGGTCTCTCTTTGATGTTTCTCTGGGTATCATTGCATACTTAATCCTATTCATTGCCTGGCCCATATTATCTCATAAACTTTTCAAATGAATAATCCTGATCTACCTGGTATGATATTTCACTTCACCTTTTGATAGATGGATTTATGAGAAATAGACACCATTTTAGAAAATTTGATCCAAATTTCCCAGCTTATTTTTAAGCCCTGCAAGGTTATAGTCCAAATATGACCAAATACCTTTTTTTTCTTCCATGAAATCCTAGATGCATCTAACACTCTATTGCTATACTAAAGAATTACCTCCAACATTCATCCAGGGACCCAAACCATCATAACTCCTAGGCCGATGGAAAATGACATTTAAATCTATATCACTCTAAAGAACTTCTGTTCTCTTACTGCTTACAGACTTATTTTCAAAACATAGTTGTAAGCTATAACCCACCGTGAACTCCTGGTGAAGGCACAGATATAATTTTCAGCAAATACATCACTTATACAGAAAGCCAACTTTGTTACAATAGTGCTGTTCTAATTCAAACCACAAATCCTTCTCTAAAATAAAATCCTTTCTCTTGTATCTGCAGGAAAAGAAATTGCATTCCTTGTAGGTTTAAAAGCCATTGGTTTCTAAGCATCTACCAGCTCTGTTCTCTTCCAAACACCTATGAAAACCCCCAAACCCTCCATGAAGGCTTCCCTATCTTGGCAACAGTGAGGCTCAAGTTCATGGCCACCAATCCAAAGATCCCAGCACCACAGAGCTCAAAATAATCCACTACAAAAGAAAAAAAAAAAAAACTATCCTGTGCATTCTTAGTTATTTATCTTACTTTTGTTCCATGAGATTTTATCTTGATTCTGCAGCACATAGCATATAAAGAGACTGGATTTATTTTACTTTCTTGACATTGGGTTCCGTGTTCCTTGCCAATGACAGTGTTCTAATTCTTAAAGGACCTAAAGTCTTACTTCATGAGGTTTCTCACATGGAAAAGTATTTAATAAAGATGATTTGAATCTAGTCATTCTTTAATTTGGGCAAATCAAAGAAAATTGATAAATATCCACAACTAACCACTTTGACTAGCTTACAATAACTTTGCCCTCTATAATTTTTTAGTTGCACTAAACATAACAGAAAGGATCAGTGCTCTTATTTAATGGGGTGGAGTGGCTGTTTCCTATAGATTAATTCAATAATTTGAGTGACCCAAGACCATAAGAATATTACATGCATGTTCCACTGGAAGGATTTTTGTTTTTCTTTTTTTGCCAAGGAATCTTGGTGACCATGTCTAACACCTGGCAAAGAACTCAGGCTCTGGAATCTAACTGCATGAATCAGATCTTAGATCCACCACTTCCATGAGGTATATCTATCTTCTCTGACTTCAATTTTCTGATTGGTAAAATAGGTGCCATTAGCATAACAACATAGCTGGTGGGGCTGTGCTTAGGATGGAATGAGAGAAGATGACAATGTGGGCAGGGGAGGTGGGACAAGGAGGTAGGCAGAGACCTCCCTCCCTTTGCTTCCTCTTTGCAGGCTCTGGCCCCTGAGTGTCTCTCACCCCGGTTCTTGCTTTCCTGATGCTCTTAATCCAGGGACTAATTACAAACATCACCGAGCAGAGAACTGCTTTGTCATAGCAGCTTTTGCTCCATGTGTGGTGAGCGGGTCATGCAGTGACCTTAGGTGATTTGGTAAGTCCCATTTATTTCATCCACAGTTTGAAACTTCCTTTTAAAATATGAGGTTCCACATGGGCTAAGGTGCTCACTGGATGAGGCCTTCCAAGGTTCCATTCTTGAGTCTTACCTACTTTCCTGTTTCTACCTCAAGGCTGTTGGCGATCAGATTCATTCCCATGACTTTACAGACAACCCATCATTCTGGCTAGCATTATCAAGGGCCTTCCATGTGCCAGACCCCCTCCCTGTCATTTACCTCACATAATACTATGAGATAGCTATTCCTTTTTCTTCTTTGCTAAACTATTCTTTTTTAACTTACGGGGGAACTAAAGTAACTGGCCCAAGACCACGTGGCTAGGAATGGGCCAAGCTGGTACTCAGAGTTAGTTCTGAGTGCAAAGACTGAACCATTTCCACTCGGCCAGAGAAGGCAAATAGATTTGAACTCATGTGCCCGATCTGATAGACTGGTGCTAGGTGAGTGCTATGTTAAGCACAGTGAGGTTGGGCCTGGGCTCAGGGGAGAGAGTGCTGTTAACAAAGAACTTGGCCTGGGGCGTAAGGTGTGGGAAGGGCAAGGATCGTCAAGCTCACCCCCACATCATACTACCCTTAGCCACCTGGTTTCTAGTCACCAGAGGGAAGGGGCTAATCTGCCTCCTTGGAATACTTCTTTATGCCTTCCAGTCTTTATGCTTTTCTGTCCCTTCCCATCAAGGAAAGCGTCCCCTTTTTTAAGCTTTTCACCCCCACAAGATAGTCTTTACTGCATTTCTTTTGCTCAGTGCTGACTTTTCACTTCCTGGGCAATAGGAAGACCAGCTTGATTTCATACATTTCTTCTCAATCAGGGAATCTTCCCTTCCCTGGACCATTCTGCTAATTTTCTCATTTTGGAGGCTACCTTCGTATGCACCAACTAGATTTATGGCCTGGACAAATCACTTAATCTCTATGACTGTAGTGTCCTAACCTATCTCTTTTTTAAAAGTGTGTGTGTGTGTGTGTGTGTGTGTGTGTGTGTGTGTGTGGTGGGGCAGGTGTACAGGAGGTGGACAGAGATTCTCAACCCCACCTATACATCAGAATCACCTGAGCAGCTTTAGAAACACGCCCATTCCTGGGCTCCAGTCCAGATCAGTTGATTGAATCAATCTCAGGTGCTGGGGCTCAGGAATCAGTTTATTAAAAGCTCCCAAACTATTCTAATATGCATCCATCCAGGGCAGAGAATCCCTGGACTACCACTAAATACTGACATGCAAGGCACTGATTAATACTATCTATCAAATAAACTAGCTGGCTTTGGGTTCACTTTTGTGCCTCATATAAGGGCTAACTAGCCCCTTCAAACACTTACCTGTGAGTTTTTAAAAATGTAGCTTTTGAACGGCTTTTAGATATATTGGCTTATTCATGGAACTGTCACAAAATTATATTCTTAGATTTATTAGTCTCACTTTTGCAATGTGCAAGGTTCTGAACTTGTTTATAATTTCCTGTGTTTGCTATGTCAAGTGTTTCTCAAAGTGTAGTCTGTGGACTGTCTATATCAGAACCACCTGATGTGATTCTTCAAGAAAAATGAAGGTTTCCAGACCCACCTGAGACCTACTATTAATAGCTCTGAGCCTCTGGGGGTGGTACCCAGGAGTCTGTGTAGTTAGCAGGCACCTGTGGCAAATTGTAAGCATGCCAAAGTGCAAAGAGAAGGGCTTGCTGCATTTAGACTGATGTGTGTGACATTCGCCATAGCACTGCAGCACTAGACGTGCATTAGTAAACACTGTCTGATCCTTGTCATCGTGAAACACAAAGTACTGCCTGGTGCATTTGCCCATAGACTTTATTTTCCTTTTTCTAAAAAGTATATTTTTACACTTTTATTTAACAGTCTCTACTAAGCAAACTACTCTTTCATTGAGGATAACTGCTTAGCCTGTGTTTTTGTTTGGTTTTCAGTGTTCCTTCTCCATTTTAATCATCTCAGCTGAACCCATGTAAGTCTTGAGGTCAGGATCAACAGGCTATTCTCTGCTGAGCTTCTGAGTAAACAGCTTACCGTAGAGGACATTTTCCCTGCTGCATAAACCAATTATCTAGGTGTTTGGGTGGGGGAATACTGTGGCACTAGAGCCTAGGTTTGAAAACGGAAGTCCTAATTTGGTGTTCAACTCTCTACTGACGTACTCGCAGCTTAGTCTTGATCCCTGGATTCTTTGCTGCTTATTTTTTCTTAGGAAAAGTAGCTTGTACCTAGTAAATAAAACCGGTCATTATTAATGGGCCAATGGATAAAAAACCTTTCGAATATCTGATATAAAGGCCCCATTTAAGGTACAAAGCAACCTCTGATTACATTAGTACATGAGTGATTTGTTTTGGTAAATATAGAACTCAATTATGCTGTTTTCTATCAGGTAGATTTACTACAAAGGCCGTCAGGAAATGGGCAATCATGTGTGGCTGATGGAAGCGACGACAAGGCCTAGCTTTCGTAAAGCATGTCTCCTTCAAGGCGGAAAGTTTTCCTCCTTGAGCGTCATGATGATCTCTAAGCTGGGGCGGGTGTATAATAATGTCACAGGCCGGCTTTCTCTGGCAGATGACTAGCCCTCTCCAGCTGACTCCATGAGGTCATGTTTTCCTGTACCTAGTGACTCCCAGGATGACTTTGAGTCATTTTTGTATTCGGGAACAACAAGTGATCATTTTCTGAATGGATTTTGACTTTACTTACATTATATGAAGACCTTTAACTAGATCTTTAACATTAGGATCCATGTGTGATGATCCAAACACATTGCTGTCGGATAGTAGATTCACCCGTTTGGAGGCCCCTTGGTTTCAGGGCACGTGCGCTCAAGACAAATAGAATTTGGTTTAGGACAAAATGAGCTCATTCTCCTGGACAGAGGGAAAATCCAGCTTGCCAATTCAGGGCCTAATCTCAGTCTTATACAATTATGATTCTTCAGCACAACCATGAAAGCTTGATCTACTTTAGAGTTCAATGTCAACTCTGGAATATTATAAAGGTAATGACAAGTAGTAATAATTTCATAAAGTCATCCTTGCTAGAAAAAGCTGTCCATCACCTGTAATAAAAACAACAACAAACATTGTATGGCGCCATATACCAGACATTTTGGAAGTGCTTCATTCATTGCATTATTTCATTTAGTCCCTACAGCAAGTCCTGGACGTAGTATATTCCATTCCACAGGAGAAGAAACTGAAGCACGCAGGTATGCCACAGCTATCATGGTCAGTTTAACCAAGTCTGTCTGGCTCCAGAGTCCATCTTCTTACCAGTTAGGTTAAGTTGCATTTATAATAATAAAATAATGACATCATCACAGCTAACATTTATTGAGTACTAGCTATATGCCAGACAAGTTGGATATAACTTTACAGGTAATAATTCACCTTATCAGGTAACTATTATTATCACCCCATTTTGCAGATGAGGAATCTGAGGCTAAGAGAGGTTCATTAACTTGTTCGAAATCTCACCACTAGGAAGCAACAGGACCAAGTCACAGGACAGACCTGCTTTGATCTGTCAGTATCCCATCTCCCAGTCTTTGGTGCCTTTATGGCTATAGAATAACTGTCAAAAATAACAGAGTTGCAGAGATTCTATGGCTGTAGCACAGAGCAAAACCAAAGGGCCTGTGACATCCAGACATCTCCCCCGAGCGTGTGGGAGGAGCAGGGCTCTGACCTGGGTGGGGGCTCTAGGGGCTGTGGCTGGACATAGGAGAGGAGCAAGGCTAACTGCACCAAAGCTGCAGGGCAGGGACCTAAAGAATAAGCAAAGTGTCAGCTGTAGGGTAGGATACAACAAAGAATGTGTAGACAATGGACAGACGCAAAGTGGCTGGGCAGAAGGGAACAACTGGATCCGAGGCAGAAGAACATCAGTTGGCGTAGTACGACAGAATGGGCAGGTTTGGGAAGACAGCCATGGGTGAGGCTCCAGGCCTTGCAGAGCGGAAGCAGAATTCGCATGTGATTTGGAGACAAGGTGGTGAGAAAGCCAGTGGATGGTGGGAGGGGTAGAGGGGATGAACCCCTGACCCCTGCCACTGGCTTCATCCTACTCCTGATTTACTGAGTTAGCCGATCCCTGACTGAATCAAAATCACTATCATGATGGACTTTATTTTTAATCTCTTCCCCAAAGAGACAGATAAGGAAGTTCACGGTCCTCCATTGCAGAGCTTGCTAACATTGGCATTTACCAGTTACCCAATTTACTTTGACTGTAACAGCCATCCACTGAACTCACTGAAGGTTTCTGTTGTGAGAGTGTCTTGACTCTGGTTATCGTCTTCAATAAAACATGTCTCACTTTGTTCTCTATCAGTCTCTCTCCCTGGACACCGATATAATCATCCTTGTGTAAACAAAGCAGGCTTTGAAGCCACTAGGAGTCCTACAAGGCTGAGAGGGAAAAGAATGAGCTTCAGCCTCCCTGGTGTGAACCCGAGACTGGAAATCTTTTATAACCTGCATTGTTTTTCTGATTATGAAAGTAGCGTGTGTTTATTGTAGAAAACACACAAAAGCATCAAGGAAAAATGCTATTATACAACACAGATAAGAAACATCTGGTTTAGGGCATTTTGGCATAGATACATAGATAAATGGATTCGTAGTTTTTAAATTTATGACATTAAATTATGTGCAGCTTTATTTCCTTTTTTTTTTTACTTGACATAGATCAAAAGTGTTTTCCCATGTCAAATCGATATTCACCATAGGATTTTTAGTGACTATGTGTCAGCCCATCCTATTGAATATCTGGCACTTGCACTTCGGTGCTTCTTATTTGCCTTTAGGTTCGGCTGTTGTGTCTTCTCTGTGGCTGCATATTCAACCCTGTTTCACCCATTTCCTCTCTACGCTTTCTGAAATTGAAGACACAGGTTCCAGAAAACCCTGCTAAACAAGCACTGGAAAATAATAATTCTGGGTCTTGTCTTGAGTTCTGCTACCGATTCCCCAAGCAGCCGTGGCCAAATCACTCTTGTCTTGGTGTCATCTTCCACATCCGTCATGTGACGCTGTCATGTCTAATTTAAAGTCGAGCAGCCTGGTGAAGGAGAAGATTCCACCTGGCCAGCCCTAGCACCGAACTGTAGAGCCCAGGCTGCAGCTGAGAAGAGGTGGTGCTTCCTGCAGAGAAACCATCATTTATTATTATTATTATTTGATGCTCCCGACATCCCTGTGAGGTAAGAACTATTCCTATTCACACGTGGTAGAATAGCAAACTGAAGCTCAGGAAGGTAAAATAACTTGGTGGAGGCCTGACAAGTGACAGGATGGGAGCCAAAGCCAGCCTAAGCCCATAGCCATTGTGCTGATGAGTCCTTGGAGATCACTGTCGCTCTTCCTAGGGTAACGTGATCTTCTCAAAAGACTCGCAGCTCTATGGCCACGTCTCGTGAGCCAGCATTTGACCAGCTGCTTTTCAAAGATTATACATCTGCACGTATAGAAGTCAATGGAAGTTTGCACAAGAGGCAAGTTTTTTAACATTCAAATCAAGTAGAAGACTGAAAACAGATGTGAGAGACACATGAAAGAAAAATGGTACTTCAGACAAAACTCTGGAAAATTGAGACGACGCTAGGATCCAATTTTAAAAAGAACCCCAAAGCCTGACATTTCTGACAGCCCATCTTCGTTCTCTTTCCCGAGTACTTTAATTACAAAAGCATGGAGCTCTTTAACATCTCCCTTGTCCTGTTCCTCCCCTGCACAGGGAAATAGTATTTTAAGTTTTGTAACCACCCCACAGATCGAGATCTATTTTTGTGAATCCAGACGCATCCTTCCATATTCCCTCACCATCCCATTCTCCACTGTGTCATCCCTCCCTCCCACCCCCACACACCCGGGGGCCCTTGAGGAGGCCTCAGAATTGAAAGAACCTCACCCACCCGCCTCCCTGTCCCCTACAGTGACTCACACATTGCACAGAGCAACCAAGACAGAAGAGACCTAATCGCAAAACAAGCCACGCTTCTCTCTGAGCCTTCACAGCCACCACCACTGTTGGAGCTAAACCTCTGCCAAGCCTGGTACTACCTCTGCTCAGCATCCAGGCAACACCCACAGCGTCTTGGAAGAGGAAGAAAACGAGGAAGAGAGGGTGGGCAGCTTTGGCTTGCTGGGACTAAGGATGTACTGTCCAGTTCAGCAGCCGCTTGCCCCATGTGGCTACTAAGCACTTGCAATGTGGTGAGTCCAAATTGAGAGGTGCTGTGCTGTAAAATACACACCAGATTGCAAAGATGTTGTATGGGGGAAAAAAAAAAGAATGTGAAATATGTTGTTAAGAATTTTTTTGATTGAGCGTGTGGCGAAATGATAATGTGTTGGGGTATATTGAGTTAAATAAAATATATTATTATGAATAAAATCAAATTTGCCTGTTTCCTTTTACTTTTATAATCTGGTTACTATTAACAGAAAATGTTAAGGTACATATATGGTTCACATTATGTCCTTATTATGTTTCTATCAGGCTGCACTGGAGCCATTAGCATTTCTGCTGGCTCAAGTAGGTAAGACAAGACTTGAATTTGCTGCCTCCGCCTCGTAGCTATGGGGCCAATCAGACCTCACCTCAACCCAGCTCCTGTCTCAGTGGGTCAGTCCATAGGTACACGTGGATGTGCTTGCTGGGAGCCTGTCCTAATGTGTAGCAATCCCAGGGCATTGGTCTTTTCCAGGTTTCTTAAAAGTCCAGCCTCTCCCTATGCTATCTCCACTTTCAGACACCCATTGTGCTTCCTGAAGGGCAAATCACTTTCGTATGTCCTACCCTAGCCCTGGGTCCCTCACTGCATACCTTCTCCCTTCCTTATTCCTACGTCAAAAGGCCACCTCCTAGGGAAGGATACGTAGGGTAAAGAGGCCTTTGCCAAAGGGACTTGGAGAAAAACACTTCCTATGATGATTTGGGTACCCACACAAGCATCCTTGGCCGAGTCGCATTATCTCCTGGTATACAGGAAGAGTGGAGACGATGGTAATACCCAGGAAAACCTGGCTGGGCCTCCTTCCCTTTGGCCTGCTAAGTCCTCAAAGAAGCCCACTCCAGGAGCATACTACTTCAAGGGCATCAGCAGGAGCTTGAGACACGTGATGACCAAGAGCACCACGGTGCAGGGCAACACATTGTGCTCAGGCACTGGCAGCATCAGCATCCTTAGAGATGCAAGTTCATGGGCCCCACCCCAGCTTTTCTGAATTGGAATCTTTAAATTTGAGCCCCAGGAATGTATGTCTAACAAGGTCCCGAGGTGACTTATTCACGTTAAAGTTTTAGTAACACTGTTAGAGTTGACAACTGTTGTTTTTGCCTAATCAGTATCCAAGTCCACTACTCTTCTTCCAATAACGCCCCCGATTTGCCTCAGGAAACCAGACCTCCTCCCATTTCCAGGGTGTAGGGCTGGGGTGACAGTACTAACCTGTTCCCTTAATTCCAAAAGGACATGTGACCCAGGCCTGGCCAAGCAGAGCATGCCATCACTGTGGCCATAGTGATTGGTTCAGGATCTGTGTCTTGTGACATAAGTCAGGCCAATCACAGCAGACGAGACTTAATTCCAGGACTTTGGTCAAAGGCAGGCATGATCTTTTACACTGAGGTTGCTGAGAAAATAGGATATAAGCCTCAAACTGCTGTCTGCTACCTTGTTACCATAAGAGGAGGGCCTGCTTGAGAATAAACTCTACAGAAGGCATTTCTAAGAGATAGAGAGATGGGGGGGAGAGAGAGAGAGAGAGAGAAAGAGAGAGGGAGAGAGAGAGGGAGAGAGAGAAAAGAGACCAATCTCTGGATCCAGCCTTAACCCAGCTCCTCTCAGAGCAGCTGAGCGCCCCTGTTCTGGCTGTTCCCTGCATCACTCTCAGGGGTGCTGTCCACCTCAAAGCCATTCTGGTTTCTTTATTTATTACGAAGTTTTCTGACAGCAGAATATTGCCTTGATGAAGATGCATTTTTCTAATTTGCACAAAGGTGCCATTTGGGCTAGTGGTAGCTCAGACTCAACTCCCCAGACTTTTCATTTCCTGAGTCAATAAATTTCTTTTTGGCTTCAGCCAGTTTGAGTTATCTGTCACTTACAACTAAGAGAGTCTTGATCCTTCTATGTGCTTTACACAAGGGTCTTGGGGACGGGGAGACAGAAAGATGTATGGCACTCGAGCAGTGCGTTGGCCAGCCATCTCTTGAAGGCACTGGATGAGACCAACATTTTCTGAGCTGGGAAAATCCAAGGATACTTAGAGCTCCCCTAGAACCTGGAAGGCTCTAAAGGTGTGGGCTCCGGGCTTCTGTCTTTGTCTGGTTCTTCCAAACACATCCTGAGAAAAGATTTTGGGTGCAATAAGTTTATTTGGGAGATGATAAAAAGCACAATGAGGAAGTTCTATATTACTGGGAAAGGTACTGACCCGTCTTTCCCAGTACAGGACAAATGGATCCGGGTTCTGGAGAAGCCAATCAAGGAGAAAACAGAAGCCAGGTTGACAAAGTCAAGTTTAAGTTTGTACATTCGAAGTCTTCATCACAGAACTATTACTTGGGTGACCAGGAGTGAGACAGGAGTGAGACAGGAGTGGGACGAGGAACAATAAAGGGTGCATGGATGCAGGGCTCACTGCTAGAGACAACGGAGCCCACACCTGGTGGGCCCTTGAGAGTACACTGCAGACGGGCCCAGTGGGGGCGTGTCTGTCCATATACTGCCATCCCTCACTGGTTGCGGGTCACTCCTGTGGGTATCCACTCTCCAGCACTCCCAGCCCGACCCTCATGCAGGCTGAGTATGCTCCAGTGACTGGAGTAAGGCTTTGGAGTGTCTAGAAACTGCTGCACTTGACCCCTAGGTGGTCTGAGGGTATCTGCACGGGGCATGCTCGCGCCTGCTGCAGCTTCCCTGAGAGGCTTTGTTTGGATAGACTCCTCGGCTGAAGGTGCACTTGAATTTCCCTGGACTGGATGATCTCTTCCGGCCCTGGGCCGCGGATGTCCAGCATCCCCCAAGCTCCCCCTAGACACGCCTCTAAGGAACAAGCGTGCAAGGAGGTGCGCCTGCAAAGCAGAGCCTCATCCTCCAGACAGAGAGAGAATCCTCTTTAGATGCCTGTCCTGCCAGCAGGGGCAGATTTCTGACGCAGGCAGATTTACCTCAGCTCTAATCCCTTAGAAACCTCAGAGGGACAGCTGCTAACCTGTTCATAACCCTTCTCACCGTTGTTCAAAATACGGCTTGAATATTATTATTAATACCAATGGGCTGACCGACTGCACAGTGTCTGGGGCTCACTTTATAAGCAACAGGAGTGCCGGGGTGTCGTGTGTCACTGAGTTGGCTCTCCAGGAGTTTCTCGCCAAACAGTGTCGGGACAACGTGCAGGGGAGGCGCTTCACAGTTAGACCTGGGAACAAATTTCTCTCTCTCTCCCCTCCACCCCATCCCTTGTTTTAGAACATTGAGCAAATCCGAGGTTCTCAGCCTCAGTGTCTGCACCTGAAAATGTGTAACTGTAGCTGTCACTTAGGACTGTTGTGAAGATTAAGAATAACACATGGAACATTCTGGAAGAAGACACCCAGGGATTGGCAATGGCTGAACAATTGGAGGGTCTGGGCTCTTGCAAGGGAAGTTCTATATTACTGGGAAAGGTACTGACCCGTCTTTCCCAGTATAGGACAAATGGATCCGGGTTCTGGAGAAGCCAATCAAGGAGAAAACAGAAGCCAGGTTGACGAAGTTAAGTTTAAGTTTGTATATTTGAAGTCTTCATCACAGAACTATTACTTGGGTGACCAGGAAAGAGGATATTTGCTCAGCTCAAGAGACTAAATGGAACCTAAGAACATGGATTCTCTCCATGAAGAAGGGATCCTTTGAAAAATTAATTTAATCACAAAGATATTAATAGTGCAGAAGGAGGTATCTCCTAAACTGGCCAAAGCTAAATTTTCCACCTCCTGCCTGCACCTGTTATTACCTGCCCACGTAGTCTATGTCCTCTTGATGTTCTCATTCTTCATTAAAACTTGTGTTCATCTCACTTGAGACCACTAGTCAGAGACTGTGTTAGTAACTTGATCCCTCAGGGAGGCCCTGCAGGAGGAAAGAAAGAAACCTTAGGGTCACACTGCAGGATCTGCTCTTTTTAACAGTGTGGCCTGGGACAAGTCATTTTACGTCCCCAGCTTAATTAAAACTGTAAAATGACCAGCTTGAACCCAGGGTTTCCAGGGGCCCTTCCAGCTCTAACAGGATGCTACGTGCAGACCTCTGAGAAGGGGCTGGTCTGCAATCCTAATGCTGCTGCCACAAGGAGCCCTTGCCCCGTGGCAGAGAACACAGCCTCTGGGATGCACACATCTGGGACCAGCCATACCCTGCTCCCTTCCAGGCCTGTTTGCGTTTAGCTCACAGGGGGCTGCCAGCTAAAAACCCCCTCAGTGCAGAGTGGGACAAAGGACACCAAGGCTTTTCTCAGGCTCTCTTCACAAAAATATTGAGCCCTAGGCTGGCTTCCACTGCCTCTGCCCTCCCCTGGCTCACTGGAGACAGCCACAGCCTGACACTCACAATTCGGAGCGTTTAAAAGGGCATCCCCACGAGAGCCATCCTGCTTCTCCCCAGACTAGGCCCCTTTAAGGTTCCTGGGAACCTCCAAGCAGCAGCCCTTCTCCTCTCTGCCCACGGAGGGAGGGGTACATATGGTTTCCATGCAAAGGACATCTGCCGTGCAGTTAGCCCTAAATAGCAAGACTGGAGCAGGCCACACTTCCATCCAGCCTCCCCTGAGAGCCCAGATGGTACAGGATTGGGCTCTGGTGACAGGCTGAGGCTTTCTTTCCCCAGCTAAGGACACAGGAAAGCTGAAAGTTGAGAAAACTTCTTTCAAGGTTCTTGCTCCTGTCTTGGGCCTCTGGAGCAGAGCTGGGAGTGGCTGGTTGCTATGGTTGGATTTTGGGTCTTCCTACATAGGCTCAGTCGTTCATAAGAACAAATTCTGGATAATGCTATGGCTAAATGCAGAAACTCAAGTAGGGATCCCAGAGTGTTCCAGACTGAAGAGTTCATGAGGAAGTCAGACGTGGCATCCACACAGTCTTTTCTAGCCCCCCAGGACTATCAGCTGTCAGCCTCTTGGGCTTAGACATTGCCTTTGAAACTGCTTAGCATAGCTGTGAGCTCCCTCTCTCCCTTGGCTGAGTGGTTGCCGTCTTTATGGCTTTATAAGCAGCTGTCTGTGAGCTGCAGGTGAAGTTTCTGTTGCTTTATTTTATTTTAACTTTTTGTGGTTTTCTCCTTTTCCCTCTACTGTGGCCACTGAACATAAGAAACAATGGGCTACATACCCCAAAGAATCAAAAGCAGGCTGTCAAGGAGCTATTTGTACACCATGTTCATATCATCATTATTAATAATAGTTGAAGGGTGGGGCAGCCTAAGTGTCCATCAGCAGATGGCGGGATAAACCAATGTGGCACATGCATACAGTGGAATATACTCAGCCTTTAAAAGGAAGGAATTCCTGACATGCCACAACATAGGTGAACCTTGAAATAAGCCAGTCAACAAAAGACAAATACTGTATGTTTCCACTTCTTTAGGTACTAGAGTAGTCAAATTCATAGACACAGGAAGTAAAATGGCAGTTGCCAGGGGCTGGGGGGAGAACAGTTATTATTTAATGGGGACAGAGTTTCGGTCTGGCAAGATGAAAAGTTTTTGGGGTTTGTTTTTCCATTGCCTTGATTTTCTTTACCCTTTTGGATTTTTTTCTTTAAAATTGTTTAGGTTGTTAGTTTTTTTTTTCCTGTTTTTTTGCCCCATTTTTAAAATTGCAAAAAGAAACAACAGTGGCAGTAGATGAGGTACGTGGGAGAGCAAGACCTATGTGCAGGCCATCTGCATGTGCTCCAACTGTCCTGGTGGTAAGGCCACTATGCAGCAGGAGATACTTGGCACTCCAGCGTGTCTCGGGCTGAAATCTTGCAAAGAGGGTGGATGTCTCTGCTCCACACTCTGTGGCTGCACTTGATGTCCAGAAGAAATTGGCCTGTTTCCCCCTTAGGTTCCATCTGGGTCACTGAAGCCCTCTCTGTGTAGGAAACCTGAACACACACTCAAAGGAACCATTGTCACACTCAGGTGGGAATGCCCAGTGCTGTGTTATGCACTGAATGAGAGGAACCGTGACAGCCCTGCTTCCTCTCTCATTGGTTCACACCTACAAGGAAACCCACCACCAAGAAAGTGGTGGATAGAATCTCATCCTGACATTCAAGTCCATGATCACTGTGGACTTGATCTTTCTTTCTTTCTTTCTTTTTTGTTTTTCATTTCTAACTTCCTCCCCTACCGTGTCCCCACCCCAACCCCAGGAAATAGCACAGAGGTAGAATTGTTAAAAACGGTTGCAAGAGGGGCAGGCTCTGGAAGAAGACCACCTGAATCTGAACCTTGGCTCTGCCTTTTGTTCATCATTTTGATATGAGCAAACCTTTATGTAATTAATTTTTGAAACAGGAATAGTGATACGGTGCTTATTTGGGTTTGGGGAGGATTAGAGATTCTGCTTGAGCGCCCTTACCCCGGTGCCTGGACACAGTACTTGACAAATGAGGACTGTTACTATTTCTTCCACGCAGCCATATCCTACTCATGTTCCAAGAACCAGCTGAAGCCCCTTCTCCTATATAAAGTCTTCCAAGAACCCACCAAGAAGCAGCAGCCCACCATGAACCAAGAGCTCTGCATGAACTCTCCCATTACACCAATTATTTGCACCCATCATCCCTGTGGCAACTCAGCAGGGATCAGGCCTCATCAGACCCCTCCAGGGTGCAGGTGGCAGAGGATTAGGAGCTGTCAGTCTTAGAACTCCCAAATGTACAAGAATCACAGGCAATGGCTCATGGGTTGCACTTAGTACCTTGAGAATGCAGGAACTCAAAACATGGCCTTGTTCATTCTTGCAGTTGGAATTAACCTTATGTGTGTTCTATGATTTGAGGGCTGCCAGGAACGACTGCCATGCCGAAATCTCTACAGAGGGCAGAGAGCCTTTAGAGTCAGTCTCTTTGGGTTCACCTATCTCCCTGCTGCCTCTTCTTCTTTTAAGTGTGAAATCTTTCCTCTGAGGGATCTCACACTCACCTGACCTGAGTGAGTTTCTCAATTTTCTGAGACCATCTATTGAATTGTGAATTTACAATGTTTAGGGGCAAGGATTCAGAAAGCAAGGGAGATAGATCCCAGAGAAAACCTGTCCTATTTTATAATGAATCCATCTGTTCATTCTGCCCATTTGAACACTCATCCAGTGAACATTTCTTGAACATCCACCATGTGTCAGACACTGCTTGCCCCAGTGGAGATGGCTCTGCTCAAGCCTCTGAAAATTCTCTAGCCTTTCTAATGCTGCTTTGGCATTCAGTGTATCGTATATCTTTGCCTGGTGGTATGGGGAATGTAAAGTTATCCAACTGAGCAACTTGGGTTCAAAGGCTGAGTACTTCATATGTTACCTGGTATGTGGTAGCTCTGTAAGACTGGATGGATGGATGGATAGACGGATGGATGGGTGGATGGATAGATAGATGGATGGATGGATGGATAGATAGATGGATGGGTGGATTGATGGATGAATGGATGGATAGATGGATGGATAGATAGATAGATAGATGGATGAGTGGATGGATGGATGGATGGATGGATGGATGGATGTTGTGGATAACACAAGTCTTAGTTTTGGTTCCCTAGAAACAGATCCTGAGAAAAGGATTTGAGTGACAGACATTTATTTAGCAGGGGATCCCAGGAGGTGCTGCTAGGAAAGAAGGGAAGTGAGACGGGTAAGGGAAGGACATCAATAAAGGTTATCAAGCAGGTTACCACTGTAGGTGACCTGTGCTCAATCCCCCTGGAGAACTCTGGGGGACTTTACAGAGCGTGGCTGAGACTTATCCCCACCCAAGGTGCAAGGAAGCTGAGTCTGCACCCCTAAGTCGAGTCCCATTATCATTGGCCGAGGACTACTCCAGGGGGCATTAACTCCCTGCACTTTTGGCCAGAAGGAAACCCCAGGCCAAAAGGAGCAGTGCTTGCAGTAGGGTAGCTGGCAAACCCTGGAACAGAGAGTCCTGAGGGGATGTGGTTGGGACCACAACAGTGTCTGCTACACTAGAGTCTCAGAATTGGTGTGAAAACTCATCTTACTCTCCCTCCAGTGTGCAGGGCCCTTTCCTCCAAATGGAGGGCAGTCACTCACTCAGTCTCTGACTGAGCACTTGGAGGATCCCCCTTCCCCTCATGCTCTCCCCCCAGTGCCCTAAGGGCAATAAGAAACTCGCAAGGTGGCCAAAGTCTGTGAGGATATTTCTGTCCCTCTCCAGCTCTGAAGGGGGTGATAAGCCTGTTTCCCAACACCCTTGATGGACGGCCTGGCTTGGCATCTAAATACTCACCCACTGCCCTGGAAACACTGTACCATCTTAACAGGGTGTAGGGAGGAACTTTTATTCCCCACTCTTCCTGGCTCCACATCCAGGGACGTCCATGAGAGCATCACTCCTGTTCTGAGTGACTTATCTGGTTGGTGAGCATGGAAGAATGACCTTCCCACCACTCTCTCTTTCCCTGGAGGCCACCTGCCTGCAGGAAGCACATGTTACCTGCTCCTCCATGGTGGGGAGGCCTGTCCCCAGCACAGTGAGGGACTAGATAAACAGGTCTGCCTGAGGTAAAACATTAAGAAACTCACTGAACTGCCTAGGCATTCCTCTCATAGTGTTATCAGCGATATTTCTATTTCCATTTAACTGACTCTAGATCTGTCTCTCAGTTGATTCCAGATGGGGCGGAAAACAATGGCATTGCTGATCTTCCAAAAACTCCGAGTTCTCAAGAGGCAGTGGGGAACCAGATGAAGGGAAGCCCAGGGGCTACCACAGCAGCCACTGTGGGTCCCAGACTATGGGTCTTCCTTGAATAGTTTTCATCCCAGCTTCACTCTCACTGGGACAATCTGTATCATTCAAAGACTACTCTAAAAACATGCAAAACTAGGAGATGTGATTTGGTGCAAGGAATTGCCCCACTAGGAAGCAGCGAGGGAGGTAAATGGCCACAGCCACCTGTGGCGAAGCCGACAGCAAAATGGGAGCAAGGCCACAGTCAGACTCTCTCGTTTCTATTTTTGTTGGGTAGTAGCTGCTGTGGTGGACCCCAGGTCCCCTTCTACCTGGCCCCCACTGCCTCTTGAGGACTGGAACGCTCGTCCACCCAGCTGCCGGGAGTATGAGAATCTCCCAGCTCCCAGCTGAGTCCCTCTCCAGGAACTGCCCTTCTCTGATTCGCGTGCTCCTGAAAAGTGGGAGGTGGACCCACATCCAAAGACTAATCAATGCCCAGTCCCCTTACCCCAAAGTGTCACAGCCCTGAAGAGCCACCGCCACTCCCGACCTCCCACACAGCAGCAACTACAAGACAGTCACCACCTCCCTCTGCCAGCCCTGCCGCCTGGCCGTGCTCTGTGAGCTGCCTGAGTGCAGATCTCCCTTGCAGAGCCTGTTCCTCCGGACCGATCTCGCACACACTCTGGGAACTGTCCTGCTCTATCAGCGTCGGGCAGGGCTGTGAACCAGCACACCATTTCGGGAGGAGCCCGACAGAGCAAGCACAAGCTCCCACAGGAGAGTCCGAGGGAACCTACAGAGCAGAGACTGCAAACGGCCTCTAATTGTGGACTCAAGTCTCCAGTGTGTGGTCTAGTTTTGTCACTTATTACCTCTAAGACTATAGAGTAGTTATTGACCTTGGCTGCATAATAGAATGACCAAGTGTGTTGTTAAAAGTACTGATGCCTGGCCTTAGCTCAAACTGACTGGATGTGAGTCTGCTGAGGTTGCGCCTTGTCCTCAATCACTTGCTCTCGCTGGGCCTTGATCTTTCGTCTGTTAAGAGTGGCAGTAGCATTTAGCTTTCTACAGGGCCGATAGGCGTGTACTAGCTGGTTTTCATTCCGATAAGTATCCAGCAACTTACCAGGCATTGAATACTAAATGTCTCCCTCATCTTCCTACCTAACTGAATGGTTACAAAATGGTTATAAAATCCAGATGTTCTAAATAAGATGTCAAAGCACAAACATTAAATATCACATATGTTCGTTGCCTTTAAATTGAAGGGCAATGTTTTTACCATCCCTTAAGATGAGGGTTTTCAAACAGATTGCCGAAGATCTTGGGCAAATTCAGTGTGCCCTTTGGCAAATTTAAATAAAGTTTCTGGAAATACATCTCCTTTTTGATACATAGTAATACGAAAATCAGTACAAATTTTCTTTTTAATCAGTAAGGTAATTTGTTTGTTCAAAGCCACTCACCTATTTTGGGACAGGCTAGTTTACTTTCAAGACTGCTTGAGTTCATATCCCATCATCACTTCTGAGCTGTGTGACCTTGGGCAGACTACTTAAACTCCCTTTGCCTCAGTTTCCCCATCTGCAAAATAGCAATAATAATAGCACCTACTTCGTAGGAGTATTGAGGTGACTAAAGAAGACTTTGCTTGTTAAGTATTTATCAGAGTAGCTGGCAAAGAGTAAGTGCTCAGTAAATGCAAGCTATTCTCCTCATTTCTTGCAGTGAGTGGAAATGTGTACTAGGCATATTAAAAAATTCTAATTCCATTAACATTATTAAAAACAACCATAATGGGGGTATGTAGATTGGATAAAACAATCTGGATTCCCAATAAAGCTTTTGAGCATTTGCGAGTGCTCCACTAAGAAAAAAGATTAATTAGGCACATCATTTAATACCAACAAAGCTGAAATTAAACACTTAATTCTGTGAATTTAATCCCATGGTGTCAAACCTGAGAGAGACCAGTGCTTAAGGGTATTTCAAACTCAGCTCTTTTTTCATAGGAAGAAAAGGCAGGTTTTGTCAGCTTTTCTTGGTGTAGACTGGGAAAGATTAATGAGTGTCTTGTGTTTTAATATTAACTTCTTACTTGCTTCTGCAACCTCCACTTCTTCATGATGTTTAGGGGAAAATAATTAAATCTGTTTCTGTGTTGTGTTCTATATATATGAGATAGGTCAACTAGAAATTGTGTTCAGCTACTAGTAACTGAGACTTAAAATACTGGCTTAAAACAAGCAGACATTTCTTTTGCCCTTAAAAAGTATGTCTAAAGTTATGTAGTCCGGAGCAGGTGTGGTGAGTCCAAAATGTCTTTAGGGACCTAGGCTCCTTCCAGCTCTGGGTTCCACCATCCCTAATGTATAGCCCTTGTACTCAGGTTCACAAGATGACTGCTGAAGCTCCAGCCCTCACTTTAGTGTTCTAGGCACAGAGAAGGAGGACACAAGGAGAGACAGTGGGGCTTGCTGCCTGAATCATCCCCCTTTAAAAAGTTTTCCCTGCAAGCCCCATTTAATGGCTTCCAGTTATATTTCATATCCCCCCATCCGATGGCACACACACACACACACCTATGCAAAGAAGGCTGGGAAAAATAATGTTTTAGTGGACACCTTGCCACACCCAAAAATATAGAGATACTGTCAGCAAAAAGGAAAAGAAGAATTATAGCAGTCAGAGACACTAGCGATCTTTGCCACAGTGAGTTTTTAATAAATTGTTGCTTAATAAAGAAGAAAAGAGGAGGAGAAAGAAGAGAAATGACCTGCTAATTTATCTCTTTGACCTTCTATGAGCTCCTTGAGTCCAGGGACTATGACTCATTCATCATTGTGTCCCCAGGGCCTAGTTCAGTGCCTGGGACACAGTAAGTGTCCAATAGATGTTTGTTTAATGAGTGAACTAAAGAATGAATTATGGATATAAATAATAGGACTGATTTCTCAGGCTCACATGAAAACCAGTCTCCTGAATCCAGATATTTGGCCTTTAAATAATTATTCTAGCAACAATTCCAAGAGAAGGTACTATAATTATGTTTATTTTATACATGAGGAAACTGAGGCCAAGAAAGCTTAAGTAACACGCCCAAGGTGAGACATTCTCAGCATAAGGCCTCTCCCCACCCCCACCCCACCCCGAGCCCAGGCCAGCATCATGGCCAATGCCACTGCCTGCTGAGCACAAGGGGAAGATCCTAGGCGGATTATCTAATTTCCTCGCTGTTTCATAGATGAGAACACTGTGTTCCCACAGAAATGAGGCATCTCGTCCAAGGTCACACAGCACAAAGAGAGGAGAGTGGTGCTTAGAATCAGGTATATCAACTCCCAGTCCGTGCTGAGTGGGACCCCAAGTTCCCATCAGCACCAACCTCTCAAGAAATCTCAAGTGTGACTGCCTGGAAGCAGACGTAGATGCACTGTGAGCTGCTCGACACACTTTCCACCACCCATGCCCAACGCGTTCCACTGCCTTGGAAGCCGCCCCAGCATCCATGGTTGAGGGTGGAGTGTTGGGTTGCAGGCTGCAGGCTTTAATTAAAAAGCAGAAGGGAAAGGCATCACCAGAATTGCCACCCCTCCGTGACAGCAGGAAACATCTTAGCTCTGGCCCTGGGATGTGAGTAATAGTAGAGTGACCAACCATCCTGGCTTGCCCAGGAGTGTCCTGGCTTTGGCACTGAAGGTCCTGCATTTCAAGAAACCACTCAGACTCTGGCAGAAAAGGGCCAGTTGGTCACCCCAGCATATTTCTGTTGTTTCTCTTGGGCTGTACATTTAAAGACTTACAATGGAAGCTGGGAGACGTGGGGAACAGGAAGGAACCGAAGGGAGCTGGTCCACTGCATTGGATCCAACCCAGCGAAGACGCATTTGCTGAGCACCACATTGATGAGAGGCACCGTGCCAGGTCCTCCCTGGACACAGAGCCATCAGTGCTAGTGTTTTCTGGGCCCTCGCCCAGCACCCAGAGGAAGGGCTTCATGTGGGTGAGCTCATTGATCCTCCTCACATCCCGCGGAGGCAGATCGCATCGCTCTCCCACTCACAGGGAGGAACTGAGGCCCAGGGAGGTCAAGGAATGTGCCCAGAGTTAAAAGCTAGCAGGCGGCAGGGGCAAGGTGCGGACCAGGCAGCCTCCAGGTCTGTGTGCTCCTTCTTCTCGGCGCTGCCTCATGAGATGAATAGAACGCGGGAAGCGGATAAGGCAAATGCTTAAATCCCTCACAGAGTAACAATGATGCTAACTGGGATGACATTCGTTGAGTGGCAGCCACTATGGGCCAGGCCTCTGCTCAGCCTCTGCATAAAAGGTCTTTTTTAACGGTCATTACAATGAGCGTGGTACTATTATCCTCTCCATTTTACTTTGATCGGAGGATGGCTGAAAGAGGTCAAGGAGCTTACCCGACATCGCACGGGTGGCGGAGCTGGGATTCAAATCCAGAAATCTAATCCCACGAGAGGGTGAAATTGTGCCTTGGTTGGGAGCTCTGGCTGCTATCTGCAGGCAGGGTAGGTGAGGGCCAGAGGAGAGCTACAAACAGAGTGCCTCGGGCATTTGGCCGTTTCTGTCTTTTTATTCACTTGCTCTGACAAGTACAGTTCTCCAGTCTCGAGCCCTGGGCTGTGTTCTGTCAGCAGCCCCAAAGCTGGTAGTGGCCACCATCATTCTTTGAGCAATGAACCAAAAACCACTCTGAGAGCTTCAAAACACAGCACAGAAAGTCAAATCCTGCCATCTTTTCTCTAGGGATGAACACCGCAGCATGGTGCTGTTTTGGGGAGCAGCTCGCCACACCCACCCCAGCCTACTCCTCAATTGCTGCTGTTCACTGCCGGCTCCAGCGAAGGGGGAAAGGCGCGTTATCTGCCCACACGCAAGAACTGCGGAGGAAGGAGGCCCCGTCAGGCCCTGTGTTATCCCGGAGCTGCCAGCCTTGAATTATTATTATAACTGCATAACCAAAAGGCATTATTAGTATAAACGTATTCCAGAAGTGACTTGTGTAGAAGTCACTCAAGGGGGCCGATGACAGCACACACTGCTATTATGCCTGCAGAGCCCTCTTTGGCAACAGCAAGCTCTGGGATCTCTGACCTCCCACCTAAGAACCGCGGGCCACAGAAAAGCTTTCTGCGAGAATCCCTGCTCTGTCACCAGCTCATACGGAGTGGGAGCACAGCCGAGGCTCCTAGATAGCAAGTTGCCTCCCAGACGGGTCACTCCATCCTGCCATCAAGATGGGGGTAGGCTGGGGGTGACAGGCTGGCTCTCTAGAAAACAGAATGAAGCCTGCTGCTTCTCCCGCAACCACAGGGGAAAGTGAGCCCCAAAGCAGAGGACAATGTTAGCTCGCCAAGAAAAACAAAGCCACCCTCCTGGCTAAGTATCAAAATATCCGAATCTGCTAAGGCCATGAAGGGCCTGACCTAGTGTGTATTGGAGTTAGAGAACCTGGTAGAAAATCAGTAATAACTGCACTGCTCAGGCTGAGAACACTGGGCTGACAAGTGATGATAATGATGATTTAAAAAAATAATCATCATTGTTTACCACATGCCGGGCCCTGAGCTAATTACTTTACACATGCATTTAATATTTGTGATGACACTATGAGGTACTATCATCATCTTCCTTTTTACAAGTGTGGCAAGTAAGGCACAGAGAAGCTAAGTTACTTACCCCAGATTACACAGCTAGAAAGTGGAAGAGCTGGGATTTGAACCCAGGAGGTCCAAGGAAAACCGTGTGAGTTCCAAGTAGGTGAGGGAGCAGAAGGCAGCACCACAGACTCCTCAGAGAAGGTGTCAGTCCCTGAGACTCTTGGGGACGGGGTGGTTTTGGGTGGGACTCTGCCTGTTACAGAATGTGGGTGTTGATTTTCTTTTCTTTTTAATATTAAAAGCTGCATCTGGGCCCTGTATGCAAGGTGCCTGCAGGCCCAAAAGACTGCCCGGTGAAGAGAATCCCCCAGGTTTCCAGCTGGGAGCTGGAGAAAAAAGTGCGTCATCTCTGACGCAAGAGTGTCTGACACCAGGTCACCTGCAAATGTGTTGTGTCACCCTGCTTCATGAGCGGCATCATTTCCCTTTCATTTTCCCAAATTAAAGGTTTTCTCTGTCTGTGTGAAGGAGGTGAAAGCGCGTGAGTCACTTTCCTGGACTGAATTTGAAGAGTTCTAACTCTGCAGGCCTCAACACGATCATTCTTTTGTTTGTTTCTCCTGTGACCTCATGCCTTCTCCTCACTGGCCACCGCCCAAATCAGGCCCAAGAACAGTAGCCCCAGAGTAGACTGGGAACTTCTTCAGAGATCAGCTAATTGTTTCTTAGGGAGGTCAACCTGACTCACATATACTGCTAAGTAAGAGGTCCATTGGCCTGAAGAAATAATCCCAAACCAGGAACAAAGTTCATGATATAACTCTAAATTTAAAACCAGTGTGTAAGTGATGACAGCATTTTGGGAGGAAAGAACAGCAGTAACAGCAACAGCTAATGTGTGTTGGGTGTTCACTGCGTGCCAGGCACAGGCTGCATCCCTTCGTTAACGCTCAGAGAGGCACAACGAGTAAGCATGGCATGAGGTAGGTATGAGTACACGGAGGCTTAAAAAGATTAAATAAATCACCCAAGGTGTGAGTGAGCCGGGAATTAAACCCAGCCTGACTGATGATGGCAAAGATTCTCTCCTCAATCAAACCCTAGCCAGCCTCCTCTGAGCTGCCTTCTTGACTGTGTCTTAACCTTGGACTACGAAGACTTGAACAAAACTCTAACATAGTTTCTAACAGCTCAAGCTGCATCCCTAGGGTGACCCTAGCCCCCCTTAAAGTACCTGCCTGAGAAAACTCAAGGCTGCCAAAAGAATTCACTGTTTGTTCCAGCCAACCCCTGAAGAGAGGGCCCCTGTCTCCCAGCGTCTGTGGGAGGGTAGGAGCCCAACCAGGTAAGCATCACTTAGCAAACCCAGGTGGGTGTCACCCAGACCCAACCCCTCCCCGCTTCCTGCTTCATGTGATTTTTTACTTCCCTGACTGCTGAGGTCCTGCTCGCCCTCTCCCCTCTCCCTCCTCCTGTCTTTAAAACGCCTGGACACCTCTGTACAAATCCAAGTTGAGTTCTGTTCCCTCTGGACTCTTTTCCCTATTGCAATATACATTGCTGATTAAAATCTGTCCTTATCACTTTAACTAGTGTTGGCTTTGTCTGTCTTTTACACTGACCGCACACCTGTCCACATCTCATCCGGCCACCATGCACACCAAGACGTTAGCTGGGGGGCCTTCAGGTTTCAAGATTCTAACTGCTAGGGTCAGATTATTCTTTTCACTTTTCAGTGTTTCCCAAATTTTATGCACTAAGCGTGCATCATTTTTGCATTTGGGAGGAAATGTTACTGAAAATAAAAAGCGAAGATATGTTTTTAAATTTAAAAAAAAATAAAGCCCCCAAAGCCATTGATTTCTGCAGCTCACAACCAGGTAACTAGACCCTGGTGTTCCTACCACCTCCTGAGATCATTTTGCAGGTGCATGAAGTCTTCCCTCTCTGCCCATTCCTGGTGTGCCCTCCTCTGCTCCTCGCCACAGTGTGGCCTCCTGTCACTCCCCGGTCCTCAGCGAGCAGCCTCCGGATCAGATTGGAGAAGCAAGCCTGCCCTTGCCTCCTTTGAACAAGGTCTCAGCCAAGTCCTCCAGGACGTGCGTAGCTGAACGGGCAGCGGACAGGACCAGAGTGAACAGATGTACCGGGTGGTCATCTTGTGAAAAGAGTTTTGTTAGACCCTGGGCAAAAATACTAGAAAATAACACTAATCTGAAAATGTGAACACCTCACCATCCTCAGCCCTGAGGAAGCCCAAGAAAGCTACTTTCTGAACTATAAAGAATAAATTCCTACACTGTTATTAGCATTCTCAATCAGCTCTGGGCTCTGCTCTGTGAGAGATAAACAGATACGCACAGGGATTACAAGCCCGCTGGAGAGGAAAGGCAGGCAGCAGGTAGGTAGAAAGAGGCACGCCTCTTCTAGCACTGCCCATACAGCCCTGATTCATTACAGCACACTTATCTCAAAACGTTCAATATTAATTCACTACGGTCCTGACTTGTGCAGTTAATGTGTTACTCTCACAGCCAAGCCATCAGTGCAGTGAACAACATGCTCTTGTGTGTTCTCAGTGTTGGGAGACAAGTTTTCATGGGTTTCTTGTGTTTCTGCACATCTTACACTGCCCTTTACTCCAGGCTATCTTTTCAAGGATGTTTATATAACGAAGTCTTGGAAGATAGAGAGCAAAGAGCAGGCTCGCTCACTGCCCGTTATAAAAGATTTGGGTTCCTTAAGCTCAGGGTTCCTGTCTGTAGTGCAATTCACAGCCTGTGCAGGTGTCGTCAGGCCCTATTAGTATTGCACTGTAAGAATTAGGGCTCAGGGAACCAGCTCAAAATTGCTAATACTCTAGCTGCTACTATTGCTGTGAGTAATGAACTGCTCTTTTCCCAGGAGTCTCATGTCTTCTACCAGCATCCATGAAACTGTGGCAGGCTAACTTGTTAGCTTGCAGGGGGGTCAAACCCTCAGGAGGGTCAGCCCCTCCACAGGGGGTTCTAACATGATACGCTCTCCTTTTCTCAGTCTGAGGGTCATTGTCCATTCCATTCATTCAGCAGAGGTCTCTCCTCCTGCCATTATTTTCTTTTCTGAGGATAGTTTTGATGACTAATGACTGAAAAAAGGGTATCCAAGTAACCCTATTTGATCTGCTGAAAATAAATTAAAGAAAAATGCCACTGGCAGCAAACAACGTGAATAATGGCAGCTCAAGCCTCCTTCACAAAAATGGTTAGGAAATCAAGGGCACCAATCAACAGGAAATATGGATTCTTTGATGTAAAAAATAATAATAATTAAAACACCACTATAGCCAGGGAGGTGGATCAACAGAGGCAGAAAAAAACCGAAGAGAATGAAAAGCAGCTTAAAATGCGTCCTCTCTGGGGACATGCCGGGGAGACCAGACAGCTCTGATTAAACTTAGAGCTACTATCTACATGGGGAACCCCTTAATCATCATATGGCACAGACTATAAGTACCATAAAATTGTGTAAACTGGAGTCCGTTCCTTATTCCAGTCCTGCAATACGATAAAAGAGTATGTGTAAATATGGCCATATCGAGACTTTGCCCTAAAATACAGCCGGAGGAAAAAAGTAATTATAAGATTTAGTCGAAAACACTTTTCACAATTATTCCCTCTAACTTTGTTTTTAGCTATGACAAGTCATGACCATGCTACAAATAATCTCTGAAAATAGAGCATTCAAGGAAAGAATTTAGTAATCAAAATACATGATAAAATTAATCTGACTCAAATTTTCTAGTACAACCAATGATTGCGTTACCTGGTGACTAGGTATAAGCAAATCATGTAAATGAATGTACAGGCATACCTTGTTGTACTGGTCTGCACTTCATTGCACTTCACAGATATTATGCTTTTAAGAGCACGAAGGTCTGTGGCAATCCTGCACAGCGAAAGTCTATTTGTACCACTTTTCCAGCAGTGTGCACTCACTGGTGTCCCTGTGTCACATTTTGGTAATTCTTGCAATATTTCAAATTTTTCATAATCATTATGTCTGTCATGGTGATCTGTGATCAGAGTTCTTTGACGTTACTACCGTAATTGTTTTGGGGCACCACAAACTACACCCACATACGACAGTGAACTTAATCGATAAATGTTGTGTGTGTTCTGACTGCCCCACTGACCAGCTGTTCCCCCATCTCTCTCCCTCTCTTCAGACCTCCCTATTCCATGGGACACAACATTATCAAAGTTAGGCCAGGTAATAACCCTACAATGGCCTCTGAGTGTCCACATAAGAGTTGCATGTCTCTCACTTTAAATCAAAAGCAAGAAATGATTAAGCTTAGTGAGGAAGGCATGTTGAAAGCCAACATAGGCCAAAAGCTAGGCCTATTGCCTAGCTTGCCTAGACTGTTGCACCAGTCAGCCAAGTTGTGAATGCAAAGGAAAAGTTCTTCAACGAAATGAAAAGTGCTACTCTAGTGAACACACAAATGATAAGAAAACCAAACAGCCTTACTACTGAAATGGAGAAAGTTTTTGTGGTCTGGATAAAAGATCGAACTAGCCACTACATTCCCTTAAGCCAAAACCCAATGCAGAGCAAGGCTCTAACTCTCTTCAATTTTATGAAGGCTGAGAGAGGTGAGAAAGCTGCAGAAGAAACGGAAGCTAGCAGAGGTCGGTTCATGAGATTTAAAGAAAGAAGCTGTCTTTATAACAAAAAAAATGCAAAGTGAAGCAGCGAGTGCTGGTGTAAAAGCTGCAGCAAGTTATCCAGAAGATCTAGCTAAGATCACTGATGAAGGTAGCTACGCTAAACAGATGTTCAATGGAGACAAAACAGCCTTCTATTGGAAGAAGATGCCATACGGGGCTTTCATAGCTAGAGAGGAGAAGTCAATGCCTGGCTTTAAAGCAGTGGAAGTGAGAGGGGAAGAAAGAGATTGGCAAAGAATAGACTGCAGGGCTTTTGCAGATGTTCCGGCAGTTAAAGCAGAAAGTGGAGAAAACTTGTCATATTTGAGTATCAATCATATTATTATTTAATTGATATATTTTTCTTTATATCAACTCATCCAACATTGCAACCTCCTTTAGCCTTGTCTTGAGAAGTAGTATCCAATTTAGATATAATTTTTTCAAATACACATTACAAAAAATATATAATTATTGACACTTTTAAAAGTGTCTATGTACTACTAAAATCTTTGCAGAACTACCAGCAATGAAAGCCCTATCCTTAGGAAAAGATCCCTTTACTCTGTGAGCTTCCAGAGGGCAGAGATGGTCTTCCCTCCATTGGCAATTCCTTGTGATGCCCATTCTTCCTAGGATTGAGAAAGTTTGTAAAGAAAAATCTGTTTTCAAGAGTCAAGATTAACCTGATGTTCACCTTCTAGATAGAGCACAGCTCATCAGAGGTTGAGAGTTAGGAATAATTTGATCTCCAAATTATGCAGACGTGACTGCCACTGTAAAATGAAAATATGCTGCAAATTAAAAGTTAATGCACTCTCCCCCAAGGGTAAAGTTATAATTAGTGTTCTACTCTTTATTTATTGTCTTTAAAAGTTCAGCCTTTTAGGAAGAGTTTTAGAGTTAACAAAGTGTATTAAGATTCCAAAGTATAGACATTCAAGACATTTAAAGGAAATTTCCTTCGAACGGAAAAAAAATGTGCAAATGCAATATTTTTTGCAAGTTTAAGTTCTGTTGTTGCTACAAAAGAAAGTATTCAGATGGATTTCAAACAGTGATGATTCCTCCTCCAACATTCTTTAATGAGAGAGGCTCTAACGAAGCTGCCTACACATGCAATAGTAAATTCGTAGCCCAGTGTTCCAGGAACATAATGCAATCATGGTTTGCATATGCAAATTTAGGGAAGACACTAAACTATGTAAATAAAGATTTATGAGATTGTCTCATTAATATTTCTTGGAAACCATGTATTGCACAAAGCAAGGTAAAACAAAATCCTATATAGCATTTTAAGCATCCAGCTCATAATGAGGTATGTAAATGTTGCAAATCAGAGACTATATAGTAATGTTTTTCATACTAATAGCAAAGCTCAATCCTATTTATTATATATTTGGTTCAATTTGTTGTATGAGTGCTGTATTCATGCCAGTCACCATTTTGCAGGACATCAAATGGATGCATAAATTGATGTTCCTTTTTCTAGTTCAATATTTTCATCATCTCAATCGAGTAAACATCCCCAGAGAAAATGCATATGCTCTAGGCAGAGCAGAAATCTGCTATTTTCATCTAAGTGCTGAACCCCTTTTGTTTACGTAGCCTAAAGGAAAAAAGTATCTCTATGTACTAAAGACACATTGGAGTACAAAGCCCAAAAGATCATGCTTTGTCTTCTTTTAAAGGATTTTATTATGTTTTACAATGCTTGTGTGTGGATGGGCATGGTTTCAGAAAGCAAAATACCCCACCAGGACCAAACTAGACTAATTGCTTAGAGAACAATACAAATGCATGTAAAATTCAACTTTCTATACTGCTCTCTGTAGAATAATCATTACTCTCTCAAGGACATTGGTGATTTCTTTGAAATATGTTTACCATGGAGCCTTCAGTTTATATGTGTCTGAAATTCTCATGTCTAGGGGCTACATTTGCCATTTCTCTCATATCTTTCAGGAAAAGTCCTAACATACAGATTTCATTAGACCTTAAAAAATCGCTAACTCAACTTGAATGGACGATTTGAAGAAATCAGAATTGAAAATCAAATCCTTATTTGCATAACTACTGGTGTGGCAGAATAACTTAAATAAGAAATTACCCTCAGCCTCCTTTTCTCAGTAGCAGGCTCGGGAAGAAAGTCTGAGCAGTGTTATTTCCTCCCCCTCTCAATGAAATAAGGGCTTCCCTTCCCCCAGGGCAGAGTACAGAGACTTTGGATTTTATCCACCATGTGTTAAATTCTACGTCTCAAAAGATGTAGAACTAGATCATCGGAGAGGGGAGGAATGGAAGGAACATGTGCATGAGGAGAGAGGGGTGGTGAGTCCCAGGAGGGTCAGGGACAGGTGCCTTATCCCATACAGCACTTCCTAGATGTTGTGATCTCCAAGAGGGAGCCTACGCGGCACCACATACCCAACACAATGCACCCTGGCCTGTGCGCCTTGGTCAAGACACTGTTGACAGGAGGAATAAGTTCATGGCAACTACAGTTAATGACAATATATTGAATATTTGAAAATCGCTATGAAAGTAGATTTTTAAGTGTTCTCACCACAAAAAATGATAAGTATATGAGGTAATGCATCTGCTAAATAACTTGATTTAGCCATTGCATAGTGTATACATATAGCCAAACATCATGTTGTACACCATACATATATACAATATTTACTCATGAATTTAAATAAATTAACTAATTAATAAGACACTATTGGCCAAGCATGTGGGAAAGCGATCTGGGCGAGCTCAACCACGCTGTGACTATCAGAGATCTTTTGGCGACTGTTAGGATCCTTCTAATGTTAGAGGCCAACGACAGGATTCTCTGCAAATTGGAGAAGGTAGGACCACCGGCTCGAATTATCAAACTTGAGTTTTTAATATCTTATTCACACCAGGACTACAGCTCTTGTTGCATTTTTCACCAATGAGATATCTTAAATATCACCCATCAAAAAATTATCTGACATCCCTTTTGTTACTTAACCAACTTCAAGGTGTTGATTCAGATCATCTTGTTTACACCTACAACGCACTTCTCGAATTGAAATATTTCCAAGTAAATCACCATAAATCAATATAGCGCTGAGGCTACAAGAGAGCGAGTGCCCTGAGCAGCAAAGTCTCCCACCTCGCAGCCGACGCTGCAGTCTTCGACTGGGATCATTGCACAGCCAGGCCTTTTCTCAAGTTTCCTGGATTTCATAAACTCTTGGATTTTGCAAGCTCCAGGGAAGGGAGGCAGGCTACCCAAAAATATATTTGTATTCCTTGGCCCAAATAATTCTGTCCAAGCTAAACTTAATTTGATTTTTTTAAACTGACGGGACATTTCTTGTGCTGAAGTGTTATGATACAAATTCACATTTCATTTGTTTAATTTCTACTTACATCACTAGACTATAAGCTTTTTAAAGGCTAGGACTGTATTTGTTTTGTTCACCATTGTATTCCATACCATACTGTATATGTTCAATAAATATTTGTGGAAAGAAGGGAGCAAGGAAGAAAATAGATGAAGGAGGGGAGAGAACGGAAGGAAGGAAGGAAGGAAAGGAGAGTGTTAAAATAGCAATGCCAAAACTCTCTAATGTGCTTCACTGTCCACTGTGAGGATTCACACCCCAGTGCTTCCTTCAGTCTTTCCCCAGGATGTCAGGCTCAGTGACGTCTCCAAGGCGAGACAGGGCACCAGCACAGAGTAACTACGCAAGACTTCTGTGTTCTCAAGCAAAAATGAATTTTTGTTTAAAAATACTCAGGGCAAACTGTGCCCTCAACCATAAATCAAGAGCTGACATCTGCAGGTACCAGGCTCATGAAGGAGTCCACGCTCTGTGGGAATCCATGCTCTGTATCAAATGTCCAGGCCGGAAGGGGCTTTGAGATCTCCTAGGGTGATGCTGTCCCTTATAAATGAGAAAACTGAGGTGCAGGCAGGTTAGTAAGTCTCAACCGGTATGGCCAGGATGACAACCCATGACTTGACATCTAATCTCATCACTTTGATCAAGCCCATCTTCTTAACTATGTGAAGTTCTTGTAATGGATTTCTTCAGAAAAATAGGAGAAAAGAAAAGGTTAGGAAAAAGGGATTTTAGGCATCTGAAGCAACAAATATAATGGAATGGTAGAAAAAATTGAAAGGCTTATGACAGAGTAGAGGTCCTGAAAGCCCCTGCTACATAACATCTAATACTGAATAAAATATAAATAAATCATAGATAAGCAGATAGATGGATAGATGATAAATAGAAACTCTTGTTTGAGTGTCTGAGGCTACAAGAAGGTGAGAGAATTTGGCCACAGCCTGGAGCATGAGCCTAGGAAGGTAAGCAAGCCTGGAAGCCACTGGATGTCTGTGGGCATATACGGATCCTGGTGGCCCATAGCTCAGGGGCACAGGAGGATTACAAACAAATCCTCAGACCAGCACATGACGTCTTGGGCATGTGGAGGGAGGTGACATCCGACATCTAGGAATAAGTACACCATCAGGGAAAGGGTGGACTGGGAAAAAAGTAGGGGGAGGGGAACCAATAGAAACTGCAAGAAAAATAGTATCTGTCTTTACCTTCAGTCTAGAAGCTGAGAACAAAAAAATTTTTCTACTGCTTAGTACTTAAATAGATTCAAGGCCCAAATCTATATTACTTATATGGTCCTTAAAGAACTATAGTATAAGAATTGTGGTTTCAAGTGACCCCCTAGTCTATGGTACCCCCAGATTAAAGCAAACACAAATCATCCTTGTAGAAGTACACTGAAACTCAGGACTCTAAGAATCCCAAGAAAAATTTCCACCACAGAGATACACACAGACAATCACAAAGCACGCAGACCATCATGGAATTTGAATCAGCAAAAACAATATGTAACAAAACTAGGCAGGCAAATATTGAGATATTCTAATACATCAAATATTAAAATCACCAGATACAGAATTCAAGATAATTATAAGTATTATAATCTGTTTAACACATTGACTACCACACTAGGAAAAAAAGTTTTCCTTGGGGCCATGTTGTTTTATTATGAAAATGTATAAAAACTTCCAAAACAAAAGGACAATTTAATGAAAAATCTGTTTTTTTATTGTTTTCTATGTGTGAGTTACATGCAATTAAATTGTCAATATTAATTGTAACAATAAGAACATGAACAAGTAAGATTTTCAGGAACCAACTGCAGGGTTTTGCCCAGGGGGCCACCCATCACGTAACATGTATGCTACAGCAGGGCAGCGCATGATGCAGCTCCCAAGATCAAGAGACATGTGAGTCACGTGTGCTTCTCAAGGCCCTGGGCTCAAAACTAGCGTGAATTAAATAGAACTCACATGGCAGTTAAGGTGTTAAAGACACAAAAAGCAAAAACTGAAAAAATAAAGAGCATCAAATTATCAAGATTTAAAATAAAACCAAATAGAAATTTTAGAAATGAAAAAATAAAGTAACTGAAATGTAAAACTCAATGGAAAAGGTTTGTGGGGAGGGAGAGACAAACAGGTGGAGCACAGGAACCTTTAGGGCAATGAAACTATTCCGTATGATACTAGAATGGTGGATACATGTCATTATACACTTGTCAAAACCCATAGACTGTCCATAAAAAGTGAGCCCAAATCCTAGGAAACTAAGGATTTTGGTTGATAATGATGTATCCATGTCAGTTCGTTGACTGTAACAAGGGTACCGCACTGGTGCAGGTTGTTGGTGGGGAGGCTGTGAGTGTGTGTGGCAAGGCTTATGTGGGAACTCTATGTACTTTGCATTCTATTTCTCTGTGGACCTAAAACTGCTCTAAAAAACAAAGTCTATTAATTTTTTTAAGAGAAACCATGAAAAAATTGATGGATGAATTAAACAGCAGATTGGACATAGAATTAATGAATCAGAAAGAAATGATATACAAAGCAGCATAAAGAGACCCAAAAACCAGCCTGGGCAACATAGCAAGAGCTCATCTCTACTAAAAAATTAAAAATAAAAAATTATCTGGTGCGGTAGCACATGCCTATAGTCCTGGCTACTCTGAAGGCTGAGGAGTCATTTAAGCCTAGGAGTTTGAGGTTGCAGTGAGCTATGATCGTGCCACTCCAGCCTGGGTAATAGAGTAAGACTTTGTCTCCTGAAAAAAAAGAGAGAGAGAGACACCAAAAAAAATACCCACGTACATATTTATATAAACACTTCATGTATAGCAATGAAGTTCAGCAGTGCAGAGAACATATGTCTGCTCAGAGTTTCAGAAAGGGTAAAGGAGATTACAGAAGGAACAAAGGGGTGGCAACATTTGAAGAGATTGTGGATGGAATATTCCAGAATATTCCATGCATTCTTAAATCAAGAAGCACAATGAATTCCAAACAGGAAGAATAGATATAAAAGCACACCTAAACACATCATAGTAAAACAGAAGAACATCTAGAATAAAGAGATTATCTTAAGAGCAGCCCTCTCCCCGCTCTCTGGATTGTGTTGCCTGACCTCTCCAGACAGCCACCGGGAATGCCACAGCCTCTGCAGGTCTAATCCAGCCTGAGGACAGTCACAGCATCTCTCCTTACAGGTCAGACCAGTGACAGGGCAAGGGTGGTGGTAGCCAGGGCTTGCTAGGGCAGCTCCATCAGGAAAGCCAGGGGAAGCAGAGACAAACAGATCTGGAGTGGCGCATAGACTGGGTTTTGTACAAGTATGATCCCATTTCTACAGAAATTTAAAAAAATCTATGTATAACGTAGATATTCACATGTATATGTTTGCATAGTAAAGTCTGAAGTGAAATACCCAGTAATATTTATAGGGGTTACAGCTAAGTGACTTTTTCTTTTTTTGCTTGTCTATATTTTTTCAGTTTTACTACAATGAACTTTTATATCCTGTATAAAATAAAGAAGGAGAGATAAATGCTGGTAATCAAAAATCGTATTTTGAAGTATATTATCTAATAAATAAACCGCAACAAAATACAAAAGATGATATTCATGAACAAAATTTAAAAATAAAAATGACCTACAAAAAATTTTGTAACATATGACAAAGAGTATGTACGCCCAAATATGTCTTGAATGCTGAATATCAAATAGAAAAATGAAGCGATGGAATAAATATAATAGAAAATCCATTAGAAATGTATATGTATGAAAAATTATTGCAATTAGAACCGCCAAAGACCATTTTTTAGTCCACCAAATTGACAAATATTTTTAAATGGTAATACTCACTGTTGGCAAGGGTGCAGGGGAAAAATCTTCATGCACCAAAGGTAGGCACATAAACGCTACATCCTTCTAAAGGACAGTTGGGAACAGTGCTGTGGGCTGAATTGTTGCCCCTGCCCACCCCATTCATAGTTGAAACCCTCACCTGCAATCAATGTGACCATATTTGGAGACAGGGCCTTTAAGTAGGTAATGAACATTGAATGGAGTCATAAGGGTGAGGCCCTAATCTGATAGGCCGGGTGTCCTTAAGGAAGAGGAAAAGATGCCAGAGCTGTCTCCCTCTCTGCATGCACACACGGAGGAGAGGCCATATGAGGACACAGTGGCAGTCTACTAGCCAGGAAGAAAGCCCTCACCAGAACCCAAACACTGCTGGAACCTTGATCTTGGACTTTCCCGCCTCCAGAACTGTGAAAAAATTAATTTCTGTTATTGAAATCACCCAGTCTGTGGAATTTTGTTATGGTGGCCCAAGTGGACTAATACACATAGCAAAAGATTTTTAAATGTGTATGCCATTTAGCCCACCAATTTCACTTCTGGGAATTTAGCCTAAAGGAAATAAATAAGGAAGAATTTTCTGCAAAAATTAGCATTGTTTCTATAAGTAAAAATTGATACAGAAGCTATTCACAATAGAGTATAATACACATAAAATAAAATTTAAATCATGGGGTAGAAAACATCACAAAAAAAATTACGATATATTTTTAAGTGGAAAAAAAAGCAGATTACAAAACAATATGTCATACGACTCTATATGTATATGGCGCAGTAGTGAGGAGCATGGGCTTTGAGGTGTCCAGGGGGTATAGCTCAACTCATACATACCCGATGGATGGCTCTGGGCAAGTTCCTAATTGCTTAGTGCCTCAGCTTCTCCATCTATCAAGGGGGATGACACCATCCACCTTACAGAACTTCTATGAAGATGAATTCAGATAACGAAGCCATTATAATTAAGAACTACTATAGGCGGTGGCAGCAGAGTGGGCACTCAGCAGAGTGGGTGCTCCGGACTCAAAGATTCAAAGGATTTCAGAACTGGGTCCAGCCTGCCTCCACTAAGTGTGTGATCTCAGGCAAGTCACATCACCTCCCCTTCCAGTTCTTCACCTTTAGAATGAGGACCCTGACTAGCTGATCTCTGAGGATCCTTGTGGCTCTCACTTCAAAGGATGAGAATCCGTGTCCTAACAACCGGAGACATCGTAGCTTGAGGCAATACGAAAAAGGGAGTGTGATAAACTGCAGAGTGGTGCCCTGCTCCTCTGGGAGTAAGCCGCTGTTCCCAGCCTTCTGTGTAAGAGATTTTCACAGTAAACAACTCCGCCATTCCCCATGCGAGAGTGGCAGTAGTTTTCATAATCACTGGTTACAAAAATACATCATGGCAAAAAGCTACTAAGATTCAGCCTTGCTCCTAAATTAATTCTTATTTTAATTAAGCCCAATAGCAACCTCATTTACTTGAAAAATAGTAACACTTACATGGGAGACGCTTCATTTATCTCACTCACGGGCCATACTTGGTGCCCTTCTCCTCTTGCAGACCCCTCACAACCACTGCAGGGTATTTCAGAACCACTCAGAGAGGGGCAATTTGGGAACAAGTGACAAAAGGAAGTCTCCGGGTGTCCCCAGGGAAGCAGGGGAGGAAGATCTTTCTTACTTTGATGGTCTCCTGTTTGAACCTGAGCCAGGAGGCGCAGTGTGCTTGTCGCCTCTGGAAAGACTGCTTCTGGTTAGTGCAAAGCAGCTTACACGCCTCCATAGCCCCTGGGTGTCCACGGGGACTATGCGAGGTGAACACTCTACCCTGGAACAAAAAAGCATTCCCCCCTCAGCAGAGCTGGAAGTATGAGAAGGCAGAATGAATGGATGGTTTCATTTTTGGACAGACCTCATGATCAAAGAGTGACATCACACATAATTCACAAAAGGACCATCCCTTGAACTGAAATTTTATTGTTCCATATGATCGCTGAGTGTGCAGGCAACAGATCGCTACAGAAAACACCAAAACTTGTGCTTGAAACACGTAGTTTCCTGTCACTAAATGTCTTAGTCTCAGTTTCCTCATCTAAAAAATGAGAGTGACCGTAATGCTAAATTCAGTGAGTTGTTGTTAATAACATAATTAAAAGCTCCTGATAAACTCCAAAGCACTATAGAAATGTTAAGTAGTAGTAGTAGTATCATGGAATTTTTTTCAATTTAAAAAAAAAATCCTTGTTTCTCTGTCTCTGCAGAAATCTGGCAACCCAGACAGAAAACCTTTTAATAGCATACAAAAATGACCGATTTAATCCCCAGCAAAACCCGTGCATGTTCGTCAGTCTGTCAAAGATGCCTTCTGTGCATAAGAATGATCTATAGAAGCCTGAAGGTTGATTATAAAATCTCAAGTGTCTGCTTGCCTCAAGCCATTTTAGATGAGCTATTCAGAACACATCCAAGTAATCAGTTGCTCTGATAGACTGGAGTAACAGGGAGAAGGGCTTGATTTCCCCTGCTGGAGAGGAGACACATCCACTGTTGTCTACCCTTCCACAGATTACATACCTAGCTCTTTGTTTGTACTTAACAATATAACTTAAAGCTTGAAATTTGTGTTCAAATTTATATGCACGGAAAGAACATGTTAGTTACTTTACCAAAAAACTCCAAAAGCTCACAGACAGAAGTAAAACCAAGCAACTTAGTCAGTATGCAATCTTTTCTGAATGTAAGGGCATATTTCTATTTTTGGAAGGGATAATTATTTTATATTGTGTATGTGGCAACAAGTTCTTAAAAGTGGAATCTTATTAAATATATTATTGAATATTTACTTTGGTCTTGGCTGTCTTGACAAGAAAACACTTCCAATCCAAATGATTAATTCATATCCAATTATAATCCCAAAGTATCTTGTTAACTGGGAGCGTCGGGTGTGTCCTAGTGATCAGAAGACATCCAGGTGCACAGAATTAGGGCCTGACAATGTGTAAGCAATGTCACCTGCTATGCCCACTGTAGGAAGTCTGTGTCACTTCTCTGAGCCTCTGTTTCCTCATCTGTAAAATCTGAATACAAATGCTTCCTAACAGAAGGAAATGGGAAAATGGGGGTGAAAAAGTTGTAATCACTATATAAATGTTAATGATTGTTGTTGCTATTATTGGAAAGCTATTATAATAATAACTGCTTGCCCAATTATTCCCAGTGGCCCAAATGCAATGACTGTTACTTCCCTCACCACCTCAGTGCTATATAAACATCCCTAGGAAAAACTCATGTGTATTGTGAAATATTTACAGATGAAATGATATGATGCCTGGGATTTGTTTCACAAATAAAAAAGCAAGTTATAAAATAACACAAGCTATATGCTTCCTTGGAGACAGATACAGACATGGAAATGAAAATGAAAATAGATGTGGATATAGATAAAGACTTATATAGAAAGCAACCGAGACAAAGATGCAGAGATGGATATAAATATAATGTCTAATAATACCAAGGCGATTATATCTGGGTGTAATAAAAGAAGGACTTGCTTTCCCCTTCTTTGTGGCATATCTGTATTCCCCAACTTTTTTATAATGAACATGTTTCTTTCTTCAATTTTTAAATATGGTTTGTTTTTCATTTTTGTTTTGTTTTTCAAAAGGACACTAGAAAAGAGTTTAAGCTGCAATAGTCATGGTAAGATCATGAAGCATTAACTCTGTACCCTGTCTTAAAACTAACAAGGCCTCTTGGCAATTTTAGCTTTGCACAAATTTTAGCTAGTCCTTCCCCTTGGCTCAGTCTCCCCATTCTACCACCATCTCTTCAGATGGCTGGGTCTTCCCACCTGTAGATGAGTAAAACCATGTCCTCAGAAATATCCTAGCCAGCCTACCAAGTGATGCTTAGTTTCTTTCACAGTGCCTGACAAAATTTGTAATTATATATTCTTTTGTTGGCTTCTTTCTTTATTTGCTGTCTTAGCCATGAGACTCTAGTGCTGGAAGGAAGACCATGAATGTTTCGTTTACCTCTATATTTCCAGTGCCTAGCATAGATCCTGGCACACACATATGTATTAACTGAATGAATGAATGAACCAGATCCATGCTGGAAGGCAGATGTCTTCCCCCACATCAGGCTCTGAAGCTGAGGGCAGGGGCTCAGTCAGCAGGCATCAGAGGACTGGCATATCAAGAAATATCAGCCTTCTGTATTAGAAATGAAAACTGAAGTAGTCATGAATGATTTCTGTTTAAAATCAAAGAACCCCTCCATGCACTGCTTACTTAAAAATCCAGACCTTTAAGATCAATCCCCCTCCTGCAGATGGGAAAACTGAAACCACAGAAATCACACAGCTGGTAGGTAGCAAAAGAAGCCCAGGTCCCCACCTGTCAGGCGAGTGCCCTCTCAACTGCCCCTCACTGACCCCAGTGCGACAGCAATACAACCCAGGCACTTGCAGACTGATGGCCCCAGAGGTTCTTCTTGGCTTTTGCTAGCATTGGAATCTGAAAGTGAATGAATAGACTTGTTTTTCTGATGGCCTTTTTATAGGTTGTTTATCACATAAAATACAGATTCATACCTCGTTTGACACCAACACTCCTTTTGTTGCAGAGCTACCTCAAATCCCAAACCAATATGAAACTCGCTTTCTTCCTCTGACTTCTCCACCGCATGAATTTGCCTCATGTCCTTCAGTGCCTGGTTTGGGTCTCATCAACAACTTCTTTTGGCATTTAATAATTACATTTAAATGCATGTTATACATGTATTAAATACATATAATAGTAATTACATTTACTGAGTGCGTACCATATGTCAGCCATTATCTTGATGCTTTACATGTTGTGATCATTCAGCGTTCACAACAACCCTATGAGAAATGAGATATCTAAATATTTTAAATGTGTACACTGAGACACAGACAGTTCTAAAGATCTTGCCTAATTAGCAAGCAGTGGAGCTGGGATTGGCCCTAAGCAGTCTGTTTCCAGAAACCACATTCAAAACTATAAGTGGTTGTGTTGTGGTGGTGGTTGTTTTCAAAGAAGATAGGTGTTTATTTCTGTGCTGCATATTAGCACAGAGGCGCATGGCCCAGGGCTGACGGGGAGACTGCCTTCCTCAAATGTGCCTTTTCTCTCTCTAATCCAACGCTCTTGCTTGGCCAGTTGCCACTGCCCAGTCGGTGGGAAGGTAAAAAGGGGAAGAGTAGGGCAAGCTGCTTCCCCCTCTCTCCCTCACTCTGGTAAATTTTCCTTTGGGAAAATTCCAAATCTATAGAAAAAATTTAGAGATTTGTAAAAATGGAACCAAAAACCTTTCACCTAGAATCATCAACTCTGGACAGTTTGCTACATTTGTATCTCTCCCCGCCTATTAGAAAGATTACAAATGAAAATAGTTGACTTGACGAGATAAAATATTGTGGATGACTTTCTTTTTTATTCCTTTTATTGTCAGAATGTCATTTGCTCTGCAAACAAAAACACAAACAAGAAAAGAGAAAATACTTTTAAAAAGATAAACACATCAAAGCTACAATACAAACGTTGCCAGCTTAGCCGTTCCACATGTTATAGAGGGGGAATAAAAAGAAATGACCAGGCACAGTGGCTCATGCCTGTAATCCTAGCACTCTGGGAGGCCAAGGTGGAAGGAATGCTTGAGGTCAGGAGTTCAAGACCAACCTGAGCAAGAGCAAGACCTCCATCTCTCAAAAAAGAGAAAAATTAGCTGGGCTTGGTGGCGTGTGCCCGTAGTACCAGCTACTTGGGAGGCTGAGACAGGAAAATCCCTTCAGCCCAGGAGTTGAAGGCTGCAGTGAGCTACGATGACACCACTGCACTCTGGCCGGGACGACAGAGTAAGACCCTGTCTCCCCACCCCACCCCCAAAAAAAACAACAACAACAGAAAGAAAGAAAAAAAAGCAAGTGGTGGGTAGAAGCAGAATGGACTTTGGAGGCTGGAGACAAGCCCTAGCTCCACTGTTTGCTGAGCTTTGTGATAACTGGGCAAGTTGCTTAGCTTCCCTGAGATTCGTTTTCCTCCTAGGTAAGATATCTGGGGAATTGTTACACTGAAACTCTATTTCCAATGAATCTAATTGTTAGGTCCAGGGTAGAACACAGAAGTCTTCCTTTCCAGCAAGTTTAATGTAGGTGGTTCATAGAGCATGTTCTAAGAAGGAAGTTAACTAAAGAATTTCTGGAACCGGTGGGGGGTAGAGAGCAGAGGTCCCAAAGCCTCTACTATGTCTCCTTGGCTCTGCCTTCCCCCGCTGTCCCCCGCCATTACCCGAATCCTCTGTCACATTAGAGGTGCCACGATTTTGCCTCTCTGGCTCTAGTTTGGTCTTCTCCAAGTGAAATCCTCCTGTATCATCTTCCCAGCCTGTGCCCCACCCCGTCTGTCTAAGTTTCCCCCCACCTGTCTCTAACACAAAGCCTGTGCCTCAGACAGCTCGGTCTGCAGACAGCAGTACCTCCAACCCTCCCACTTGCCCTTCCTCTCTGCCTCCTGTTCAGAGCCCGGCTCAGGTCCTCTTCTTCCAAGGAAACCTCCCTAACTACTCCTGCCACCTTGAGTTGTCCCCTCCTTAAACAATTTGGCATATAACTCTACCTTATGTTATTCTCCACCTGGCCCCCTTGTTTTATTCCGAGCACCTTTAAATGTGCTCTGAGCTCCTTGAGGATAGAGGCAGTGATTTCTCCTTCCTCATATTCTCTGTGACACTTAGCACAGCGCTAGACACATACTAAGCACCAACTCAGCCGAAACTGACTGGCTGATTACATAGCTGACTTATTGAAGAAAAGGAGATGAGATCACAGAGAGTAATTTTGAAAGGGTGAGAACAAGTATGGAGCTTGTAGTTTGACGGACCCGCTTAGGGGCCCTTGAGTATGACTGAACCAATCTTTAAGGTTGTTTTAAATAATGAGCTATAAGTGGCAAGATGAAAGTCGAGTTCAAGATAAAATCTGAAATGAATGACAAGCAATGGGCAAACAGCTGATGTCACATGCTCTGTGTCTTTGATGAGCTTCAATTAAACATAGCCCTAATACATTAAAAAAAAACAACCCTGGTGAATTCCCTTTATTGTCCTTTTAATGTGTTACTAAGGAGTTACTGGTATTATTTCATGGCTCCGGCACAAATGCCTCTAGGATTTATTGCTGGGTTCACATCTCTGCTCTTTCATGGATTTCTTCCAAGAAGGGCTTGAATACGGGGCTCCCATTATAAGTCCCTCGTGGCCGGCCGGCTAGAGCAAGCTGCATCAGCAAATGGCAATAAAGCTCACCAAGGCAACAACTGTTACCAGCGTAGTTTGACTTAGAGCAGAATGTTTCTAGATAGATTTTGATGTAACCCTTTTACTTCCGTCTCCCAACAACATAGAAATTGAAAAATCAATTATAGCACCGGGGTTTCATATGTTGCTGAGTTTTGCTGGGGCAGGAGGGGGAGGACGGTAAAAAAAATAGACACATACACACACATGTACACTCTTCTCTTTAGACAAAGCCATTTTGTAAATAAGTAAAAACAATAAGCATACTTCCAGGAAGGTGGTAGGTGTGTTTAATGAGGACAAATTACAAACAAGTACTATTAGAAAAGGCCTTATTTATTTAAGGGCTTAGAAACAGCTTAAATCACAAACCCTTAGTTTGTTATGTCAACAGGCTGTCAATAAAAATCAGTTGACTGGGGTCAGTGAAGTCACTAGTGCATTCATCAGTCCTGGGTCTTTAACCAGAGGCAGTCATCAAATCTCATTTTCTCGCTCTGTCTCCAGGAGGAAGGAGATCATCTATCAGTTACTGTTACTTCGTGACAAATCATACGAAAGAGAGCTTTAAATCCACCTGTGCTCTAAGCCCAGGAAGCAGAGGATAAATGTCCTCAGATAGCAGATCTGACAGAAAACACGTCTGCAGAAGGCAACAGGATGATTGTATGTGGGTTGGGCTGTAGGGCTGTTTTGTTTTAAATTAGCCAATGATTGCAGACTTCATTCAGCAGACCTGACTTGCCCTTTCTGGATGTTTCCTAATCTTGCTCTCCACAGAGGACTGAAAAATGAATGTTGTGAAATTAGCACAAGTTTAGTGACACTGTAATTAGATAACTTTCTCCCATGAAAATCCAGCTCCTAAATCACTAAACAGATGTGATGTTCCGTTCAATGCTCAGCTGGCTATAAAAGCAGACATGACAATACGTTTCTAATTAAGCAATAGGACAGGAGCAGCCTGACACACAGTGATCAGAGACTGCCTTCATTTTAATACCCTCAGGTGGCCTTCTTTTCAGAAAAGTCAACAGGTCATTTGAGCAAACATTTTAGTCCCACCTTATTCAACTTGTACTTATCTAAATGACTACCAGTCTGAATCATGTGATAGACTATCCCACCTACCAGATGCTTAGCAAAAGTCTCCATCCATTAGATCATCCAACAACCTAGAGTAGTGCTTCTCAAACTGTAATGTGTTTATACAAATCACGTGGGGAGCTGGTTAAAATGTAGATTCTGATCCAGGAGGCCTGCAGTGGGGCCTGGGACTCTGCATCTCTAACAAACTCCCAGGTGATGTTGCTAATCTGAGAAGCATACCTGGGGCATAGATATAGTATTCTCTAAAACTTCCAACAGAAAATATAAACACAGTTACATAATTGCATGTGATTTGTTTTGTGAAAGATAACGATTGTTTTTAAAGAGAAGTGGATTTTAGACCTGAATTTTAAGACACAGTTGTAGTCTCCCTAAATGTTATCTCCATGGGTAGACATCTTTTTAGATCTCAGAGAAGTCCTTTGAGGTGGATGAGTATTGGCTTCGGGAAGTGATCCAAAACAGAACACACACAGATTCATTTAAAGCAAAGCTTAAATCCAGTACTTTCCACGGCTGCACTATTGATGGCTGCCTGGCTCTTCCTTTGCAGTAAATGTACACAAACAGATCAATATATGCTTTCCTTATTTTTGAAAACCTCTTCCTGAGAATAGGTTTCAAGTTCACTTTCTCACCTACACATCTGTTGTTCAAAGTTTATTTAAATGTGACATGCTTAAATAAAATTTCCGTAATTACTAAAACTAACTCCCTTTGAAATTTATTAGCATAATATATATTCAACTGTGGAGATAAATGTCAAAGTTTCAGAATATTCCAGTTCACCTTTAATGATATTATGGTCCTGTACTTAATAGCTACCTTCTTCTGAGGAGTTCATAACCCCTCATGTTCATCTTCCCAATAATCTTTTCTGAGTTTGGTAAGGAAATGGGTCACTTTACAGAGCTAGATTTGCAAGGCTGACATGCAAAGGCAATTTAATTTTTCTATCATTTCTATCATTTGGGTAAGTAGATACTAAATAGAACATACTAATACTTTGGAAATGATTCTCTTATTGAGCATAACTAAGCTTTCCAAAAGCATGGTTAACAGACTTACGGACACTAGGGTAATTTCCTATCCACAAAATGAACATTGTGATAAAACAGCTGAATATATTCATTCCACAGATATTTATTTAGCATCTATAATACTAATGACAAGAATAATAATAAATGCTTATAATAAACCAAGGACTATTCTAAACACTTTACATGTTAGTCATTATTCTTTATAACCATTTTATATGGTAAATATTGTTATTACTCCCATCTCACGGATAAAGAAAGTGAAACACTAAGAGGCTAAATAATTTACCCAAGATTATAAAACTAGTAAGGCTCCAAACCCAGGCAACCTAGCTTCTGTGTCCAAGCTCTACCATGTGCCAGACACCATCCTAGGCAATGATCAAGACTGAAGGTGCTTATGGGGACAGAAAATGTGTCGCCCACCCCACGCCAAACTTTCAGTAGTCATTATATCCTTCCTCTCAACCGAGCTCAAATTTGGCCTCAGAACCCTTCTTAACCCTGTGTTCCAGACAGCCATGATCAATCAATTGGAGCGGGCATATGAATCAAAATTTATGTGCCCTTTCTGAATGAGTGCAGAAGCACAATCATTTACTAATCTTTAAATACTTTTATTTTAAATGGTTAGTTATTCACAAGTTGGTAGAGGTTGCAAATGAATTCAAATGTCTTTGGAAAAAGGGGTACATTTCTTATTAACATTAATCTCAATCTCTGTTTAATTAACTCCAATTCAGTCATGCATCCCATGCTTTAGCTCCTGCCTTCAGGGAATTCACATCAAAATTTTTTACGAATGTCCTATATGGGCTTTAATCTTTCTTTAGCCTAAGAATTTGGGAAGGCTGTTTAACTCATCTGAAATAATATATTATTTTTTAAATCAACTATCCATAGGAAAAATTAAAGTTAGATTCCTATGTCCCACAGTATAAACACATTCAGATTTTCAAGTTTTTATTATTTAAAAAGAAATCATACTGGAAAAAATATGAGATAACATTTTTACAATCTTAGGGAGAAGAAACATTTCTCAAGCATGAAAAAAGTCCATTATCAATATAAAAAGATAAACGTAACTACATAAAGTTATGAAACTTCAGTACTGCAAGGATACTATGAGCATATTAAAAGACAAATGATACCATTCCTGGAAAGCCAAGATAATGGTGGCCACCTAAATCTGGATCTCTCCACACATCCTCCAAAAAACTATATAGGTCAACAAGAAGAAGAAAGATAAACACACAGACCCCACACCGTCATCAAAACCAGTGATACTACAAACTTTAAATTATCTGTAATTTTTAAAAATCCATTTACAGCAGCACCATATCTAGACCTCCCACCACAAGCCATTGCAGAGCTCAGGTGGGGCAGAAAGGATCTCCAAAAAACCTAGGTGGAAGAGAGTGGAGGGAATTGAGCTTAAAATAGCTCCCAGAAAGAGAAATTCCATTTTAAGTGTCAAAATATTGAAAAGAGCTCTTGTAGATAAGAATGCTGACTACAAGGAAGAAACCTAAAAGTGACATGAGATTCAAGGAGGCAATTCTGGAAAGGCTGGGGACCAAAAGGACAAAAGGAGAGTAGAGGCAACCTTTGGAGACTGCATAGAGAAGGAAAAAAGAAACGAGAGAAGGATTTAGGAAACTGCAAGACAAAATAATACAGAAAATAAATCAATAAAAGGACACACATCATTATTTGCACCAAATAATGTATTATTGTGGGGGTCTATCTTGTGCATTGTAAGATGTTTGGCAATACCCCTGGCCTCTACTTACTAGATGTCATTAGCAGCCCACCCCCCAGTCATGACAACAAAAAATGTCTCCAGACATGGCCAGATTCCCCTGGGGGACACAGTCACATCTGTTGAGAACCACTGACCTAGAGCAATGATTTGTGAATTTCTGATTGGTTTGTTTGTTGTTTAAAGACGCTTCTTTAAATATTTTGCCTTTTGTGGTAACCCGTTAAGGGGAAAAAATAATGAAAAGTAAGGAAGGAAAAGACACTCTACTCCTTAATTCATTTATTTGTTAACAAATCCTTATTGAATAGACATTGTATTAAAGATGAGTAGGTAAGACAATTATGACCCAAATTTTTATACTTTCCAGATTACTTATTTAATTGAATATTATCATGGGTTGATTAACTTCTGCATTTCCAAGAAATTGATGCCATGATTATTTCTAATCTAGAAACAAGCAAAACATGTGTATGTCATTTTGCTACAGATGTTTAGAAAATCACTGTGGATAACTCTTTTTGGGCTATCATTGAAATTCTGCTTATCTGTGGATATATCAGTTAGATATTGCTATAATAATGCTGTATAACAAAGAACCATAAAATCTCAGTGGCATGTAACAATAGGCTTTTATTTAACTTGCTCATCTGCATGTCGGCTAGGGCCCAGCTGATCGAGGCCAGGCTCAGCTTGGATGATTCGGCTCCTTGTTCCACTCACCCTCTTCCTCCTATGGGCAGTTGAGGCAAAGCAGATTCTTCCATGGTGATGGCAGAGGCACAGGAGAAGCAGCATCATGTAGGACCCAGGGCTCAGAACTGACACACTGTCACTCCTGCTCTATTCTCTTCAGCTAACACAATGTCTCAGGGCAGAGAAAATATCCTCCACCCATGGGGGTGAAGGAAACTGCAAAGTCACACGGTAAAGGACATGGACACAGCAAGGGTTGAAAGATTAGAGCCAATGCTGCAATTTACCATGATGAGAAAAAAAACACTAATTTTGTTTTATTATCTCAAAGTTAAGATTTCTGAACACAGATTCCCAAGTTAAATTAATGAATACAACAGCAGAATAATAATTTTCAACAATGCAAAAAAAAGACTGAATAAGTCATCAGCTTCAGAGAGATTATTTCAGTGTACTTTTATTAGAACAGCAGCAATACCAAATTTATTTCTATTACAGCAATTTATTTCTAAAGACGAACATTTCAATGATAAATGCCAATAAGTGACTTTTACTATCAGATATATTACACCTTTGATAGCAGTTTTAAGCAAGCAACTTTTCAGATGTCATTATTTATATTCTCTATTCGTTCTTAAAAGGAATTTTCCTGAAACATAACACTTCTTAAAATCAAGTACTAATTCTCCAGATTTAGAATTCTACATTCTATATACTCCAGGGGAAAAAATAATTGGATTGTGCTTTCTCATTCATGACCATTTAAATATTCAGTTTCTTAGGTTACATTTTTGTGTGTTTTTATGTTTTATTCAGGACACAGTGTTCCAGTAAATATCACAAACCCAAATCAATGGCTTATGCCGACATTAAATATGCCATTAACATGCTTGTTCCCAGAAAAGTTCAATGAGAAGCTGTCAACAAACCTGCAAAGAAAGGCTTACTGCATTCAAAATGAATGACAGAAGAGGCACCAGAAATAACTTAAAACATTTAGGATGATGAAAAGGAGAAAAGAAATCTGAAAATATCCAGCTGTCTGTTTGGCAAACAAAAATTATTCCTATTTCCATATACCCAGAGCTAACAACAAAACAAAGTTCATGCCATTTTCCACAGCAATCATGCTGCTGTTTCTTTCATCTCTGGGACTTAGATGTTCACAACGTAATGTGACTAATACCTTAGAGCCCTGAGGTCCACATCTCCGTGAGCCACAGTGGGAGCCCGCAGAGCAGCGTTCCCCAAAAAACAGCATTGAAAGATCGGAAACTGAAATACAGGAACAAAAAAGAAGATAGCATGTGTCAGGTTATAGAATTATTTAATCTCTTTTTCATTCATTCATTCCCTGAACAGAGAGTGCTTACTGACCTGCCTTTGAAAGCCAATAGATGTCCCACAGGCTGGGATTGATCTTGAAATGAAGGAGAGAAGGCCGGGAGTAGTCCAAGGAAGTTGAGCGAGTGAGAATAAGGAGAGAGGACATCTACAGAGGTGGCCTGTGAGCTTTAGCCTGTAGAAAGGTTTGGCAATACAGTTGCAACCAACAGTGCCTTAAAGTTTCAGATTAGAGGATGATATGATGGTGGCAGGAGGTCATGAAAGTTGACAGCAGAGAGAGGGGCTGGAAGAACTGGAAGAAATTGAAGAGCAGACAAAAATCCCAGGTATAGGCTCAATCGCTCATTTTCATCTGAGTTCATTTTTGAGGCTGATAAGAATTCATATTCATAATGATGACCCAGAGTCACTCAAAAGGTATTAAACTGTGCTCAAGTAGCTCTTTTTAAAAATTCAAGATAAAGAAATTCTTTTTAAAAAGATTTTACTGAAAAATTGTTATATATTTTTAACAGCTTTATTGAGACATAATTAACATACAATAAAATATACACATTTAAAATGTATACTTTTGGGGGTTTTGATATATGTATATATACCTGTGAAATCATCACCACAGTTAAGATAATGAACATATTCATTATCTCTAAAAGATTATTCATGTCCCTTGGTATTACATGTCTGTCCCCATGACCAATCTTGAGGCAACAACTGATTTGCTTTCTGTCACTGTAGATTAGTTTTCATTTTCTATAATTTTATGTAAATGGAATAACATATTATCTACTCTTTTTGTTTGACTTCTTTCACTCAACATAATTTTTAAAAATCCATCCATATTTTTGTGTGTATCAATAGTTCATTTTCTAATTGCTGAATAGAATTCCATTATATAAATATACTATAGTTTACCCTTTCACCTATCGATGGGTATTTTATTTGTTTCCAACTTAGAGCTATTAAAAATGAAGTTCTTAAGAACATTCATGTGTAACTTTTTGTATGGACATATGCTTTCATTTCTCTTGGATTAATACCCAGAAGAATGGCTGGATCAGATGGTAGATATTGAGCCTACTTTCCTGTGCTTATTTTCCATCCATATATCTTTTTTTAGTGAAACATCTGTCCAAATCTTTTGCTCATGTTTGAATTAGGTAGTTTGTTTTCTTATTATCAGGTTTTCAGAGTTCTCTACATATCCTTGATTAGATATGTGATGTGCAAATATTTTCTCCCAATCTGTGGCTTATTTTTTCATTTTCTTAAAAAGGTCTTTTGAAGAGCAGAAGTTCTTAATTTTAATGAAGTCCAATTTAATTTGTTCTTTTATGGGTCATGTTTTTGGTGTTGCATCTAAGAAATCTTTGCCTAATTCAAGGCCAAAAAGAATTTTCTCCCATGTTTTGTTCTAGGAGTTTTTTGGTTTTAGGTTTTACATTTAGATCAATGATTCATTTTGAGTTAATTTTTATGTTTGATTTAGAGGTTCTTTTTTCTTTCGTAACCTATTGTAACAGTACCAGTTATTGAAATGACTACCCTTCCTCCCTGAATTGCCTTCGCTATTTTGTCAAAACTGGTTAACCGTCTATGTGTGGGTCTGTTTCTGGACTCTATATTCTGTCTTACTGATCTACTTGTCTATTTTCATGCCAGCACCACACTGACATGATTACTGTAAGATTTAAAATCAAGTAGTGTGACCCTTCTACGTTGTTCTTTTTAAAGTTGTTTGACTATTATAGGCCCTTTGCATTTACATATAAATTTTAGAATCAGCTTGTTAATTTCTACATAAAACCTGCTGGAATTTAGATTGATATTGCATTGAATCTATCTATCAATTTGAAGAGAATTGAAATCTCTAAAATATTAAGTCTTCCAATCCATGAAGACAGTGTATCTCTCCATTTGTTTAGGTCTTCTTTAATCTCTCTCACCAATATTTTATAATTTTCAATGTACAGGCCTTGCATATCTTTTGTCAGATTTATCCCTAAATATTTCATAATTTTGATGCTATTGTAAGTATTATTTTAAGTATTCAATTTCCCATTGTTTATTGCTGGTATATAGAAACACAATTTTAATTGTATATGGATCTTGTATCCTGTAAGCTTGCTAACTCACTTATTAGTTCTAGTAACTTTTTTGTACAGTCCCTAAGAATTTTCACTTACATGATCTGTGAATAAAGACAGTTTTGCTTCTTCTTTTCTAATCTAGATGCTTTTTACTTCTTTTTCTTGCCTTCTTGTACTGACTACAGCCTCTTGTTGAATAGAGGTATAAAAACAAACAACCTTATTTTGTTCCTGTTTTAAGGAAAAAGCATTTTTTCTTTAAATATAATGTTGTATATCTTTCATAAATGTCCTTAATTGAAAGGAGGAATTTGCCTTTCTATTCCTAGTTTGCTAAAAGGTTTTTTTAAAAAAATTAGGAATGGATATTGGATTTTGTCAAATTTTTTTTCTTGCATCATTTGAGATGATCATATGGTTATTATTTTTAAGTTTGTTTTAATATGGTGAATTATTTTGATTGATTTTCACATGTTAAACCAATCTTGCATTCCTGGGATAAACCTCATTTGACAATGATATATAATTTTTTTATATATTGTAGGGTTTTATTTTCTATGTTCATGAAGGATATTGGTTTTGTCAAGAGCTGAGCTGTGCTGGGGAGAGCTTAGCGGCCAGGTGGCAGAGTAGCCAATTAAGACAAGTCAAAATGAAAATAATAGTCAAGACTTTACTGCAATAGTATAACCAAGAGGCTAAACAGGAGAAAGTGTGGCTCCCTCAATGTCCCATTTTTGCCCTATGGAATGACATTCAATTAGGGTCAGATGTCTCAGCATGGACTGAGGGAAACTGTCTCGCTGTTGAGGGACAAAGGGCTCCTGCCATATTATGGACCCAGAGAGTGGGGAGGGAGGAAGAGGGAGAAGGGCAAGAGTTGAAAAGTCCTGAGTACTGAACCAGAGTGGAGAAAACTGTCTTCAAATTATCCCCCATTCCCCATCCCAATAAGAAGGGAGGTCTTGGCAGAGGTACCTCCAGCAAAGGCCCCCAATAAAGAGGACTCCAAATGGAGGTATGTGGGCAGCTGGCCAGGGGGGCTGAGTCCTTGACTGCAACTCCCTTCAGAGACTGCAACGCAAGTCTTTTGTTGAAAAGGCAGCTTTCCCAATGAAACCTGCTAGGTAAACCCTTTGTAGTTACAACCTTGGCCAGGCCTGAAAGATCACACATAGAATTTTGGCCAGAAGCCAGACTTTTCAGATTTGTGATTGGTTTTTCATTTGTTTGTTTTTTCCTTATAATGTTTTTGTCAGGTTTTGGTGTCAGACTAATTCTGGCTGCGTGGAATGAGTTGAAAAGTATACTCTCTTTTTCAATTGTCTGGAAGAGTTTGTATAAAATTGATATTGTTTCTTTCTTAAATGTTTGGTAGAATTTACCAGTGAAGTTATCTGGGCCTGGATTTTTCTTTGGGGAATGTTTTTTACTACAAACTCAAACTTAGCAGGTATGGGGATATTTAAGTTATTTATTTCATCTTGAGTGAGCTTTCATAATTTGTCTTTCAAGGAATTTATCCATTTCATCTATGTTGTTGAGTTTATTGGCAAGAAGTTGTTCATGATATTCCTTTATTATCCCTTTAATGTTCTTACAGTCTGCGGTGATGTCACCTCTCAATCCTGATTAGTCTGGCTAGATGTTTATCAATTTTATTGATCTTTTCAAACAATCAGCTTTGGGTTTCATTAATTTTCTCTATTGTCTTTGTTTTCTGTGTCATCAAATTGTGCTCTGATTATTACTGTTTCTTTATTCTGCCTATTTGGGTCTCATTTGTTCTTCTTTTACAAGTTTTTTAAGGTAGAAGCTAAGGTCATTGATTTGAGAACTTTCATCTGTTCTAACATAGTTATTCAGTGCTTTAAATTTCTCTCTAAACCCTGCTTAAGTTAGCTGTACCACATAAATTTCAATATGTTGTGTTTTAATTTTCTTCAGTTCAAAATACTTTCTAATTTCTCTTTTAATTTCTTCTTAGATCCACAGGTTATTTAGAAATATGTTTCTTTATTTTCCAAATGTTTGGGGATTTTGCAGATACTTTTCAGTCGATTTCTAATTTAAGTCATTTGTGGTCAGAGAGCATAATTTGTAGACTTGAATTATTTTAAATATATTGAGACTTGTTATATGGTCTAAAACATGATCTGTCTTGGTGAATGTTCTGTGTGCACTAGAAAAGAATGTGTATTTTGCTGTTAGTAAGTAGATTGTTCTATCAATATCAATTAAGCCAAGTTGGTTGATAGTGTTATTTAAGTCTCCTACATCCTAACTGAATTTTAGTCTACTTCATCCAGCAATTTTTGAGATATGGCTATTGAAACCTCCAATTATAATTGTGGATTTGTGTATTTATTCTATTTTCTCACTGTTTCATTTTGGTTAGGTTCTGTTGCTATTCCTTCAAGTTCTCTATCTTTTCTTCTGCAATGTCTAATCTGCCATTAATACCATTTAGTATGTTTTTCATATTATTGTTGCTTTAATCTCTAGAATTTTGATTTGGGTCTTTTTTGTATCCTTCATGTCTCTACTTAACATGTTAAATCTTTCCTTTAGCTTCTTGAACATATATTAGGTCATTAAATATGAAATGTCTGATATAAAATAGCATACAGTTATTGCTATTTTAATGTCCTTGTCTACAATTCTAACATTTGTGTCATTTTTGGGTCAGTTTCTATTGACTGTTTTTTTTTAACCTAAGTGTGAGTTGTATTTCCTTGTTTCTTGGCTGGAAACTTTTTACTGGTTGTCATTTGCCTTGTTGTTGAGCTTTGTTCTAGGACATGGTTAAGATACTTGGAAACTTCAAGTTTTGCTTTTAAGCTTTGTTAGGCAGAACTAGAGCAGCATTTAGAATACAACTAATTTTTCTGTGCTACTGAGAGAAAATACTTCTGAATGCTTTACTTCATGTCCTGTGAATTATGCCGTTTTCACCCCTGCTGGTGGGAACAGGCACTACTCCCTGTGCCACTTGAGCTAGAGAGATTGCTCCCTCTAATCATTTTGGGTAGTTCTTTCCTGGGTCTCAGTAGGATTTTACTCAGCTGAATGCTTGAGGGGACCCTGTGCAGATCTCTGGAGTTCTCTGTGCATCTCTCTCCGGTACTCTGTCCTTGAACTCTGACCACTTGATCGACCTGGACTTCCAATTCCAGCCCCTAAGAGCAGGGAGCCTGCCCAGCTCTGTCTTGGGTCGCTCTCCCTGAACCACAGCCTAGAAACTGTCTCAAGACAGTAAGTTGGGGCAACTTTTGGGCTCATCTTTTTTGTTTGCCATCTCCCAGAGGTCACTGTTGTGCATTGTCTGATGTCCAATATCTTGAGAACCCTTGTTTCATGTATTTTGCCCTATTTCTTACTTATTTCAGACAAGAGGGTAAATCTAATCATTATTACTTCATCATGGCCAGAAGCAAAGGTCCAAAATTTGTTAAATATTAAAATTAAAATATTTT
>NW_012155284.1:9507406-9510610 GCF_000956105.1 Propithecus coquereli | reverse complement strand
CAGAGCACCAGGCCATGCTTCTTGGGGAAGTAGTTCACTCTGGGCGCCCCCTTCATTGGGGTGACTGCAGGAGCCTCTGTAACGAGGAATGGAAATGGGAACAGGGCGGAAGCAGCCAGAACCACCATGGACAGAGACCCTCGACCGCCAAGGCCAAGAGTCGGGGTAGCCCCATGGCACGACTACCTGGGAGAGGAGGAAAGGCTGTGGTAGCTGGGAGAGCTGTGCTTTAAGCACAAGGAGTAATCCCTGGGGATTCCCTAAATTTGTCCCCGAATTTGTCCTAATGCAAATATGTGACTTTAGAACTATGGTTATGGTCTTAGATCAGCCTCTTACCAGCTGTATTATCTTAGGCAAATTATTAAACCTCTCTGGACCTCATTTTTTTCATCTGTTAAATAAGGATAATAATACCACTGTGAGGTGTTGGGATTTCTGTGAGGTTTAAATAGGTGGTAAGTGCTTAAGCAATGGCAGCTAATTTTTAGTATAATTATTACTAATATTATTATTATGGAGGAATTTTAGGAGACCTGAAATTCCCCAAAGTTGGCGAATAAAGATGAAAGAAATACTGCTTAGAAACTGTTATTAGGACCAAATTCTACCCTCAAGCTGTTTTTCTCTGGGAAGCATGGGGTAACATTAAAACTAAGTCCATGGCTTTGGGCAACTTAGTTAATCTCCTTGAGCCTCAGTTTCTTCATCTGTGCAATGGAATATTAGTGATATTTGCCCTTTGTCCCCCACAGGGTTGTCACAAGGTCCCTTCCAACCATGGGCACAGAAAACACTTGGCAAAGAGAGGTCCAGCTGGCATCACTCTCACCAGCTCCGCCTTATGCAGCCCTTGAGTCCGAGAAAACTCATTTTCAGGCTATTTTCAGGTCTGTAAGATGCAGCTGCTCAGAGTCAATCACTATATGGCTAGAATGTTCTACAAGCCACCTGTTAATGCTGCCCCAAGCAAAACCCCTGGGACTAACCATCCCCTAGCTCCTGACTCATGTTGCTCAAGAGACTGAAGGTAAATATCTTTTTCCCATTGTTTCTCTATATTTACTTCCTGTTGCCTGACTACCTGCCTCCAGCATCAGTAATAGCCTCGAAGTCCTTGAGTGTATTCATTTTCCATCTGCTCCCTCCCTGTTAGCAACAGCATTAATGCAGCCCTAAAGGTCTGAGTCCTGGAAATTACAGCCCAGAAAAGCACTCAAAGCCACGGAGGTATAATTTTTTCCCTCGGATTCTCACACACTGAATAATGTAGCTCCAGACCTCAGGACACAGCAAAGCAATAATTTAAACCAGTGGGCTCCCTTACCTTGCCGCGGTACGTACTTATGAAAGGTGGCCATAGTCCACGAGTCTTCTGTCCAGAGGTAAGAAATAACCTGAGACCTCCTTAAGAAGAACGTACCTCCCAATAACTGCCCTAATGTGGTGCTGCAAGGGCAGCGGGTGCCCAGATGAAAGCACGTTCATCTCTTCTCAGTCCCTCTCCGCAGATCTCCACTGAACAGACTCCCCAAGTCAAGTCACATCCTGAAGGTATCTCTGGAGAGAGAGAAATGAACATGCATACATATAACTCTGAGGTCTGGAATGAAAGAGGCAATGCTGATTCCCTGAAAAAGAAATTAGATCCAGCTAAAAGATAAACAGATTTGGACTTTAAATAAAATTACAATTTAGAATTTGTAAGATAAGGGAAATTTGAAGATGAAATGAAAAATGTAAGAAGGAAGGATGTGAGAGCTTAGAAATTTAAAATATGGGAGAAGAGATAATACACCAAGAGAAATTTATGTCTATATAGTTAGAAGGAAACGCTGAAGGTGGTGGTACAACTATTTGGGAGTAGAAAAATATATAAGAAGGAAAAAACAGGATGATAGAGTTCATGACCAGAGGTGCTGAGAATGGCAGAATTGGGAATGGAATATGGAGGGACAGGGAGGGAAGACTCATAAAAAGTTTTTTCCAATCGTTCATGATATTGAAAGAAATAGCAGACAGCTGTTCTCCAAGAGAGGATGGGCTTAACTTTCCACAGGAGGGATTTAGAATAGACATTAGAAAATATCCTGGGTATAAGTATTGTGAGAAAAATGTGTAAACCCCATCCCTGAAGATATTAAGAAATAGTAAAGATAACCACTATTTTTTAGTAGTGGCTTAAGGCAAACCTGGGTACCTGGGCTTTCAAGAATGCATTCATCTGTATGTAACTATGATTCTGTGTCAAATTTTCTCCACTCCAATTCTTTCTTCATCATAGTATAATATAGAGAGATTTTCTTATAAGTCTTTGTTATGTACTGGGTTTACCTGTCCCAAATTGGCTTCTTAAATGCTGTCTGTCTCCCTGACCAGCACTCTGAGTTCTCCCTAATAATGTTTTCCATAGCTCTTCAAGGACAAGATTCTGTCATTTCTCTCTCAATCCACTGTCAACACTGTGCCTGGTGCACAGATAGTACTTGATAAACAGTCTCTGAACAACTCTCCATTCGGAGAAGTGAAGGAAACCACTGCAATAAAATAAAATAAGGGTCATGGAAGCCTCAGCAATGCCAAAGGAAAACAGATTGTTTCCTGCCTCTTGCACAGAAAGCTGGTTGGTAAGAGCCCTTGACTTTCATCCATGTGGTGGTTAATTTAACGTGTCAACTTGACAGGGCTAAGGATGCCCAGACAGCTGGTGAAACATTATTTCTGGGTATGTCTGCGAGGGTGTTTCTGGAAGAGGTTAGCATTTGAGTCAGGAAAAGTGAGTCTTGACTAAAGACAATCCACCCTCACCAATGAGGTGGGCACTATCCAATCCATAAGGCCCAAGTAGAACAAAAGGAGGAGGAAGGGAGAATGCACTCTCTCTGTTTGAGCTAGGCGTCCGTCTTCTCCTGCCCTCGGACATTGGAGCTCCTGGCTCTTAAGTCTTCAGACCCACAAGTAGCTTCCTCCCGTCCCCCTTCACGTCTTCACTCTTCCCCCGCCATTCTCAGGCCTTCAGACTCAGACTGGGACTTGCACCATCTGCTCCCCTGGTTCTCAGCCCTTTGGGTTTGGAGTAAATTACACCACCAGCATCCTGGTTCTCCACCTTGCAGACAGCAGTTCATGGAACTTCTTGGCCTCCATAATCACATGAGCCAGTTCCTATAATCAGTCTCTCTCTCTCTCTCTCACTATATATAT
>NW_012155284.1:9506036-9507356 GCF_000956105.1 Propithecus coquereli | reverse complement strand
AAAATTAAAATATTTTAATATCACCAAAATGTTTAGTGTAAGGGTATTTTTAAAATTTACATTGCACTGAAGTCTACTTATTTCTCCATTTTGGTACATAAAACCAGGTTTTAATATAAGTTGTCATTCAGCATGAAACTGTCCAGCTATAAATACCAGAAAATAATGTGCACCAAACTAAGAATTTTGTAAATCTAGATACACATTTTCAAGGAGCAGCAAGAAGAGATCAATAAACAATTAACTTCTTTGAGGAGTCAACATTTAAATGTTACCAGACTGTTGAACTTTGAATGTTTTCACTAGAGTAGCATCTAACAAAGACTATGGAAGCCTCTGCACGTGGGCACATGCCCCTTTCGGGAGGCCTTTCTCAGTTTAATTCATTGATTCAGTATATTTTTTGTGGGGGGTTCCTGCTATCTGCCAGTGACTATTCAAGGCCCTGGAAATACAGCAGAGAATAGAACAAAGGTCTCAGTCTTCATGGAACTTTATTTTACTCCTAAGCAAACATTCAATAGTTCTATGAAGAAAAAATAAATCATAGTAAGGAGGTAGAAAACTTCAAGGGATAATATTTTAGATAAAACTGCAAGGAAGGCCTCTCTGAGGAGGTTACATTGTATCTAAATGAAGGGGAAAAAGGAAGCCACGTAAAATTCCGAGAAGAATATTCTGGTTAAAGGGAACAGAAAATATAAATATCCTGAGGCAGAAATGATCTGGGCTTATTTAGGATTCTGGTAGGAATATATTCTAAAATCAACGGTAACTATAACCACTTAATTTTGTTTACCTACATTTATTCATCCATGCTTTCATTCATATAATAAACTACATATCAAACACTCTTCTGTGTGTGTGAATACAAAGATGAGTTGCCTCAAAAAAACCTCACAACCACAGTTTAATAGGAACGGGTTCAAGACATACATAATAAATAATGATTATAATAATGGGGGTAATGGGTCTTCCAGTTTAAGGGTCTAAAATGTATATTAGTTCTGAGAAGCCAGACCCACTTGGGCATGTCTGACTGGAGCTTTAAATAGCACGTGGTAAGTGCTTTAAAAGTGGTAGCTATTTTTTAACACAATTATTATTAATATTATTATTATGGGGGGCCCTTATTTGGTCAGAGGCAAAAAAGTATGCTAAGGCATGGAAGATTTGAGGGCCAGCATGATTTGTGTAAAGAAGAGAAGTAGCTGTTGAAAGAAGAGAGCAATTCTGAACAGACCAGAGAGCATGCTAGTCAGAGCCCTTCCGCCCTGCCCCTCTGGGTTCACGTCCAAGTTCTTGGGAAGAGAGATACAT
>NW_012155284.1:9496163-9501928 GCF_000956105.1 Propithecus coquereli | reverse complement strand
GAGTGTGTGTGTATGTGTATGTTCTCTGCCAATATTTAAGGGGGGAACTAACACATAAGGGCGCTCGTTGTCTGACTGAAAGTCACCTTTATTCTATTCTTGAACACTCCAATCTGGAGCACCTAAAGTCACCCCAGAGAACATTCTTGGGGTCCTAAAAGGTGAGTGCTACTCAACAGAGTTTGGCACAGAGATCAAGACCTCAGGCCAGGTAGCAACCCAGTTTCCCAAAGGCCAGTTGTTCACATATCATCTTCAAGATTTTGTCATATCTGCATATCACCTGTTCATGTGACTATTCATTACTTAATATTTGCCTTTACATTGTCTTTAAGTAAATCACCTGTGGGTTTGTGTTTATACTTGTCCTAAGTAATAATACCTGAGAAATTATGACTTTATGTGCTGGTCACTTTTCTTTAATGCACTTTAAATTAAATACATAACTTTAAAAATAAAAATATGTATGAATGAGCTACCTAATGTTTCTCCAGTGGTACAATAATCTGCCCAAGATTAAATTTCAAGTTATAGCCCAGCCATTCTCCATCTTTTTTTTTCCCTCCATGATATATATAGATGCCATTTTCATGGCCAGCACAATCCCACATGAGTATCTGAACTTCTGGGAAACTTCCAACAGAAAACCTGGAGCCCTACTCCATATTTTTCTCATTCAAGGAAGTATATCAGAATATATCCGAGTGAACATAATTGTAGGGATAACCATGAAACCACTAATTTGAGAAGAAAAATATCTTCCTCTGAGAGGTATTGAGAGGCCAAAATGAAACAAGGAAGCATTTAGCATGGTGCTTAGCACATAGTAGTTCCCTATTTTGTTTACATACATTACTAACCAACTTTAGTGATTCTTCCTCAGGTTGAAAATAAAAACATTGACCTGCCCTCATGATCAAGGTCACCAAGAAAATGGTGGTCAGCTCTCCCAAAGAACACTTTCTCCTGGTCTCCAGGAAATTATTTTTCTATTAATTCATGGGCACCATACCTCTCAAATGTAATCCCTCTTCCCGTAGCAAAACAATTTTCCCCTAATTCTTGCATATAGCTTGTAATTTCATGATTCCCTGATATTATCCATTCGTTTCCTCCTATTCAGAACATCCTCCCTTGTGGGCCAACAAATGGAGGCAGTGTAGTATAGTGGTTATGCGCTCCAGCTTGGATGTCTGACAGGCCTTTTTTTATCTCCTGGCTCTATAACTTCCCAAGCATGTGACCTTGGGCAACTCTTATTCCAATTCTATGTGCTTAGCAAGGACACTCTTATTATAGTAAGAGAGAAATCCATTTTGTGATGATAAGCTTATTGATTCAGTGGGGTTTTAATTGCTTTGTAGTTCACTGATGTTTTACTGTAATACATGAACTGGAACTCAAAATAAAATTAAAATTGTTCTTGTCTCTGTTGTCCCAATACATTTTCCATTTTCTGCTAAAGAACTTATCAGGAAACTTATCAGGGATTTGACAGTCTTCTGCTTACTTTCAAGGCTAATTCCTTTATTACTTTTAATCTGCACAAAGATAATCTAATTTCTCTCTCTCTCTCTGACTCTCTGTCTCTCAGGTCACCTGAGAACAATGACCCACCTATCAGATTAGCCAAAGCAGGACATGAGTGACTTCAGTACGGGAGGGGGAAGGCTCTGCACTAGCAAGGTTAGAAGTATCAGCCTTAGGAATATAGCAAAAGAAAAATGACCTAGGCCAGAAAATTGTCAACAAATCAGAAAAGGGGAGCACGGAACATTTGTTGTTTTATTGCCCCTCAAACATGGAAATGTAAGACAGGTAAGAGCTAAGCTGGTCTTTGCAGCAAAAAGTCTGGTCCCTTCCTCTCAATTTTCCCTCCTCAGTTCTTCTAGATCTCTTCCTTGCCAAATGCTGAAAGAACTTTTCAGATTGCCTCAATCTGCAATGCACAGAAACAAGTTTACATCAAAGTCAACCTCTCTCCACGTCTTAGTACCAGAAGTCCCATGATCAGAGAATGTGTGTGGCCCTCAGGGGCCACTCTTCCAGTCATCCACCCTCTCATCTGCTCACTTCCTGTCACTCCCACCTTCTTCTTCTCCCCTCCCTCTTAACCCTTTCTCCTGGGCCCTTACAGCTCCCATTCTGGGTTTAAAAAAAAGAACTCCCAACACCTTCAAATATTTTGCTCTATCTTAGCTCAAACAGTGATTGTCAACCCTGGCTGCACATTAAAAGCACCTGGGGAACTTAAAAAACAAAATAAAAGGCCTGAACCTGGCCCCTGCAGACTTGGATTCAGCTAGCCTGGGGTCTAGCCCCAGCGTGGCTGTCAGTTTGATTCTTGTTTGCTCCGTCTCCCCAGGTGATTCCAGTGCGCATCCAGGCTCGAGAACCTCTCACCGCCTTAACCGAAATCTGGATTCTTTCCTGGCAAATGTGCTTCTTTTGCCTCTCTCTGGAGATTCCACATCCTCCCACACCCGAGTACCACCCGGCAGAAGAGGCAATCAAGCCCAGGCCCCACACTGCCTCTTCCACACCACACGCCTCCCGTCCCCATGCAAAACCAAACAAAAAAATGTGCCTTTTGCTGCAAGCACTTTATTCACATACCCCACACACCCTCTCCCACCACCACCACCCTTATCTGCCTGAATGTCCTTCAAGATGCAACTAAAACATTACCTCCACCTAGAAGCCTGCCCTGGCAGGTTGAGCAATCTAGGTACCACTCTCTCTTCTCAATTCCTGCTATGGATGCCTGGCAGAGCCTTTATCTCCCTTGTTCATAATAATCAGTTCTTCCCATATCTTCCTACCTCCATAAACTGTGAGATCTTTAAGAGTAGGAATTGTATCTTCTTCATCTCTGTATCTCCACAATGTAACTCTGGCAGTGCCTGGCACATGGTTGGCATTCCAGAGACACTTGTGAGGGAGAGCAAGCAGAAGAGAAAAGGTAGACAAGAGAATTCGAGGGGAGAAGGCAGAAAGGAAGGAAGAAATATCTCACCTCTACTGTCATCATCCAGCCTTCCCAGGATAAAATGCATTACTAAGCATATTTTTGGAATTATAATGTAGAAAGGAAAAATCTAAGACACTCTCCATTTTTTTTAGGGAAAACAGCAAATTACGAGAAAACCTCTATATAGAAAGTATTTTAAAAATGTATTTCTGGTCATCTACTAAGGACAGTAGTATTCATTGCCTATTTCTATACCATTGGTGCCCCAGACCTTTGACAATCCCATTCTGTTCATGGTGGCTGTGGTGGGCAGTATAATGGCCCCTCACAGACGTCCACATCCAAAACCCTGAAACCTGCGAATATGTTACATTCCATGGCACAGGGGACTTTGCAGATGTGATTAAGTTAAGGGCCTTGAGGTGGGAGATTATTCAGGATTGTCAGGGTGGGCCCAGTGTAATCACAAGAGTCCTCATAAGTGAAAGAGAGAGGCAGGAGACTTGGTGTCAGAATGATGCATATGAGAAAGACTCCACTGGCCACTGCTGGAATTGAAGATGGAGGAAGAGCAAAAGAACACAGGCAGCCTCTAGAAGCTAGAAAAGGCAAGAAAATGGATTCTCCCCTAGAGCCTCCAGAAAGGAACTCAGCCATGGCAACACCTTGATTTTAGCCCAGTGAGATGCCAGAATTGTAAGATAGTAAATTTATGTTGTTTAAAGCTACTAAATTTGTGGTGATTTGTTACAGAGGCAATGAGAAACCAATACAGTGACTATAAAAATGTTCTCAGAGTACACTCATACCTGTCAGTGCATATCTTCTGCTTTTAATTAATGTCACCTCTACCACAGTGACATTATTGTGGAATAATCACTGGTAGTCTTGGTGATGACCTTGAATCGTTACAAGATCCTGAATCATCAATGAAAGAAAAAGCAGCTGTAACTGCAGTACTTTGCTTAATCATAGAAGGGAGAATATGATACACTCCATGTCTCAAACAGACATAATGTGACAAAGCACAAAACAAGAGCCTGGAAAAATGCATGAAACAGTTCTTGACTTTGGACTCCAGCTTCCTTTTAAACAGCATGGAGACCCAGGACCTCTGGTATGCTGGTCAACAGTGCTTTCGATCTGTTGTGTCTCCAGGTGAAGGACACCAGGCTTTGTTCTAAGGCTAGGACTTTGAGGATGGAGACAAAGGAGAAAGGGAGAGAGGACAGAGGTTCTTACACTGTCCACTCTCAGGGTGCAATTGATGCAGAATAATCAGACTTGCTGCATTGCCCAGATTAATAATCCAATAGGCATCTCCTGAAGGTCTTTGCATGGAAAGGTGTTTATCCCTTGTTCCAAACTGTCTGGAGGAGGAGGAAAGAAAGAAAAAAATCCAGCATGTTAGTGGTAAATGCATACATATTTTAGAATGATTCATTGAATTTTAAAAGGAAATTTGGGTTAACCCCAAATTAGCCAGAAATTTTATAGAACCAGTAGTCCTCATCTTCTGAACTTTCTGGTCAGTCGGTATTTTAGCATACAGCTAATTGTTTCAGCTTTAAAAGCTCTTTTCTTTTATTTACTGTAATATAATGCATCCTTCTTTCTCCCCACTCAAGCACAGAACCCATTGAGAGAGTCAAAGGAACCTGAATGATGGAGCTCAAAATGTCAGCTTTACTACCGGCAAAATATTTGGAGAACAGCCTTTATGTGTGGAGTGACAATGGGCTTCCTATTACAGTCTCAAAGAATTAAGCAGAATGACCTACTCAGTCAAGAGCAGCTAGCAAATAGTGATCCATTCCCAGTGATGGAGCTGCCTACTGTGAGACCCCAGTGGGAATCCAGAAGGGGCTGAGACATGCTTGGCTGTCTTGTCTCTACCTCCCCAGTCAGGTAAGTCATTTGTCCCGGGGGAGGAGCAAGTGATGGGGTGAGAGAGGCCAAGATTGTTACTCTAGTGGAAACTCTAAGACGGATACCTGAAGAAGAGGGAATAAACGTTCTCCACCTGAGAGATCTTCTAAATTGAAGCAAATAAAGCTATGCTATAATTAAGCAAACTAAGTAATTATATCCAGAGAAATCTGAAAGCAAAATTAGCAAGAGCTAACTACAGATCCATCACCCACAAACATGCCTGGAAGCTGCCGCCTCCCTCCGAGTGTGAGGAGTGCGATGAGTGCAGTCCGGGCCGCTCGCTAACAATAAAGTGTGGTGGGTATTTACAAATCATGTCTATTGTCTTTAGAAATTAGAGCTTGTTCAAAGTTATCCCTATAGTAACATTATTCTTACCTCATTTCAGATTAACTTTCTCCAGTGGGAGAAACAGGGGAAGAATTGCAGAGAGCATTCCAGAAATTATACCTAATCCCGTCTACTTTATCTGTGAAGAATCTTCTAGTGAAGGACAGTTAGTGGTTACATTAATTTTGTGGCAAATGTGAATAATTGAAACGCTCATGAATTGTTATTTTTATAGTTACTTTCATTTCTTTTGTATTTTACTCGGGGATAAATTTGATTAAGAAAGCAAATGAAGATTGTTTTAAAAACACGAATATCACCATGACGCATGGGCAAGAATGATCTTGCAAACATCATTTGGTTAATGACAGAACTACAACATCAAGTAAACGCAGACCATGCAATGAAATTTGTGACATTAATATAATTATAAAAGGTTAAACACAGTCCGTATATTATAATTTAAACAATAAAATAATAGAGTTTTTGTTTTATTTCAGTTGTACACACTTGCTCCTGAGGAGTTGGGGTC
>NW_012155284.1:9490737-9492481 GCF_000956105.1 Propithecus coquereli | reverse complement strand
TTTTTAACCATTTTTATTGTAGTAAAATATATATTAAAAGGATCAGCCTTGCAAAAATAACAGGAAAATACCTAATCCCGCAATTTCCTAGTAACAGTTAAAGATCAGTCCTATGAGCTCTCCCACTAACAGGCATCCCGCACAAGTTCTATTTTGCACAACTTCTGAAAAGAGCTGATCGGGCGGAAAAGAAATGTAAGTCTTTCTCTTTAAAATTGGTTTTTTGAGAATCTGCTTTTACAGAGTTCCTGAGTAAACAGCAGAAGGAGCTACAGCCTCAACCACATCTAGAGGGCAGGGTCACATATCTCCTGTGATAATCTCCTCTCCAAGGAAAGGTGGGGTACCAACTCTTGGACTTTGACATCCTTGCATTTTTTTCTTATCTACCTGCTGCTGCTTTTGTTATCGACTGACAGCCATCACCATTTTTTTCTCTTTGTCCCCCTTAAAATCAGCAAGCCATTTGGCCTCAGCGATGGCACTCCCTGCCCTTTCTTTGGGATGCCACACCATCTCCCTGCTCTCTTTCCCTCCCCCTCTTTCCCTTCTCTTTTTTTCTCTCTCTCCTCTAAGAACATAAAATAAACTTTTTTTACTTTTTTTTCTTAATCTCTACGTGAGAAACTTTTCTCCACTGATGCCACGAGCAACTACTAAGCTTTCCACCCTAACATACATAACATAAAGTTTACTCTTTTAACCATTCTTAAGCGTACAGTTCAGTGGCATTAAGTACATTCACATTGTTGTGCAACCATCACCATTGTCCATCTCTAGAACCTTTTCATCTTTCCAAACTGAAACCATACCCGTTAAACACTAACTCCCCTTGCCTCCTCTCCACAGCCCCTGGCAACCACCATTCTACTTTCTGTCTCTATGAATTTGACTACTGTAGATACCTCATATAAATGAAGTCATATAGTACTTTTCCTTTTGTGACTGGCTTATTTCACCTAGCCTAATGTCTTCAAGGCTTATCTATGCTGTAACGTCAGAATTTCCTTTCTTTTTGAGGCCAAATAATGTTCCATTGTATGGATAGATCACATTTTGTCTATCCACTCTATTGATAGACATGTGTTGCTTTCACCTTTTGGCTATTGTGAATAATGCTGCTATGAACATAAGCATACAAATATCTATTTGAGGGACCTTGCTTTCAATTCTTTTGGGTATACACTCAGAAGTGGAACTGCTGGATCATATGGTATTCAATGCTTTCTCACTGAGGCTGTACCATTTTACATTCTCTACAGCAATGCACAAAGGTTCCAGTCTTCGCCAAACCTTATTTACTGTTTTTTTGACAATAACTATCCTAATGGGTGTAAAGTAGTATCTCCTTAGGGTTTTTGATTTGCATTTCTCTAGTGATTAGTGATGTCGAGCATTTTTTCATGTGCTTCTTGGCCATTTACATATTTTCTTTGAAGAAACGTCTGCTCAAGTCCTTTGCCCATTTTTTAAATTGGATTGTTCAGTTTTTGTGGTTGTAGTTCTTGATATTATTCCCTTCTCAGATATATGATATGCACATGTTTTTCTCCCATTCCTTGGGCTGCCTTTTCACTCTTTTGATAGTGTTCTTAGATACACAAAATTTTTAATTTTGATGAAGTCCAATTTGTCTATTTTGTCTGTTGTCACCTGTGTCTTTGCTGTCATATGCCACTTTATTTTTTATTGCTCCTTTATGAAAAAGTTTTTTGCAACATTAATAATATTTTAAAAAACATTT
>NW_012155284.1:9487319-9490655 GCF_000956105.1 Propithecus coquereli | reverse complement strand
GGACAAGGGGCACCTTTTCCCTTACTTTCCTTTCACTAACCCCTCCAATTTGATGAGATTTTGCCCTATTCTGAGAATATTGTATATTATGCTTGCAAATTGATAAGAAACAAAGTAGCAAAAATGAGCACTCCTCTTTTCTGCCCTGAAATCAGCCTCAATCCTTCTTCTTTGGAAAGCTTTGGGTTGGCCAGGAACAAGATTTCCCCTTAACAACAGATGTGCTGTTGCTAGGTGATTGTGACATAGGAAAGGTAACCCCCAATCAGAGAGAAGCCTCCTCAGTCTGACTGTGACATGTCGCTATAAATATGAGAGCTCCCACCACTCTTACTTAGGCCCTTCTCCTCTCCATAACTGACCAGGAAAACAACATCTAGAATGGCTGGATCCATCATCAAAAAGTACAAGTGCTCCAGAGGACATCTATTACCAATCTTCAGAAAGAAATCACATTCCAGCACTGACTTAGGCCATAGAAATTATTCACTCTACATAAAGAGGGTCCTAAAGGAAGTGGTTCCCCAGAGAGGCATATCATCTCGCACCTTCGACATCATGAACTCCCTGATTAATGACATCTTTGAGCGCATTGCTATGCAAGCCTGCAATCTGATGTATTTCAGGAATCGCTGTACCCTCACCCCTGAAGATATCCAGAATGCAGTGTATTTGCTGTTGCCTGGGAAACTAGCTAAGTATGCAGTGGCATTTGGAAGCGAAGCCGTCCACAGATATGTCCACTCCTAAACTCCAAGAACCAGCTTAATCGAATCATGGGGAAAGTAAATCAAACTTACCACTCAAACCACTACCTCAGTGTTGAATTCACTCTTCTTTTTTATAACATACTGGTATTTCCTGGTATTTTCCTATTTCTCTTATCTCTAGGGATGAATTACTTTCCTGCTATTTTACCTTTTAACTATTTGACTTTTTAGGTTCCTGACACCTGCTCCTCACCGGGACTCCTGTTAGAAACCTTGTTTTCCCTGTGGATATGTAAAGCTCATTATATAAATTTAATGCCTATTGTATCACTAAGGTATTGTTAACTATGCACAGGATGATTTAATTCGGCTATTTTGACAACCAGATCACACTGCCTTTGAATTTATGAAAACAAACATTTTAATCAGAAGTATACTAGACAGATAAATTTTCATCAAAAAGTATTTCCTAGAGCAAACTCTGTTCAACCAATTTAGTTACTTAATGAATTTTTAAAGAGCATGTTGACTATTAAAACTATTTGTTTTAATTCTTATTTCCTGAATTTCAACCAGCTCAGTTCATATCCATGTAAATTTTATCTTAAAGATTTGGTTCACTGAGGTTAATTGTTCTTTATAACACAGAAGAACACCCATGAACCTACCATCCAATTTTGAATTCTAAGAACTTTACAAAGGTCACTGAAGATCTTTCCCAGTCCCATCTCCCTGCTCACTATCCTGAGTTTTATTTCTTTTTCATTCCTTTGCTACTCTTGCTACCTAAGTATGTAACTCTAAATAGGTTTAATTTTGCTTATGTTATACCATAGGGATGATACTACATGTGTTTTTCTCTTAACGTTGTAAGATTTGTAACTGTTGATATAGCTAGCTCTAGTTCATTCTTTTTACTCCTATGTTGTAGGATTCCATAGTATAAATATACCACAGTTTATTTATCTATCTTCTTTTGATAGAGATTGTTTCAGTTTTTTGCTGTTACAAACAATGCTGTTATATATAGTAAGAGTTGTGAAAATACCTAAAAATATAGCATTTGGTATGTGTCTGGCACTCTGCGTATAATAACATTTAATCCCCACAACAACCTTGTGAGGATAAAGCAATTATCCCCACCCCACAGACAAGTAAAGAGGGGCACAGAGACCTAAGTAACTAGTCTGAGATCACACAGCTATGTAAGTGGCAGAGCTGGGATTTGGTCAGGCAACAACCTCTACGGACATTCTGTTACATGCTGTGAACATTCTTGTACATATCTTCTGGTAAACACATATACATACAAGAACTTCTGCAGGAAAAATACCTAAGCATGGAATTGCTGGGTCATTGATATGCCCATATTTAACTTGATGAGATATTACCAGGCTGTCTTCTGTTTGTATCAATTTACCTTTGCAGTGGATGAGAGTAATTTAGGTTCTTCTGGTTACCCAAGGAACACAATTTCCTCAAGAAAAAGTGGTTGATTGTATGCATACATCGGGATTGGAACTGAGGCTACTCTAGGGGATGGCCACTCCCTCTATGTCTCACTCAGGATTCACTCTCCGTTCCTCCTGGGGTTGCACACTTTTAAATGCCTCTTTGTCAGTTTCAGGAAATAGACCTGACAGGCTCCACTCATCCCGTTTGAGTCAGAGGGGACAGAGGTGGCTGGCCACCCTGAAGATCGGCTGATCTTTATCAGATGGCCACATCTGCCTATTAAGTATGGCTTGGTGGCAGAACGGCTTCATAGTTTACCAGAAGTTAGCAAATGACAGCCTGTGGGCCAAATCTGGCACCAAAGCAAATTACGGCCATTTTTGCTTGGCCCCACAAGCTAAGAAAGGTTTTTACATTTTTATACGGGTGTTAGAAAAACAAAAACAAAAATAGGTGAATATTCAACAGGCTTGACGTGACCCACAAAACCTAAAATATTTACTATCTAAGTGTTTATGGAAAGAGTTTGCCAACCCTTGGTCTATACAGTGCTGCTACTTTTGCAGAGTCAATAATAAGGCTTTGCCAGTTCAGCTCAGTTCAGAAATATGAAAAGTTCATAGATGGCTTTTCAAATCATTGAAATAGGATGGTAAATACAATTTTTTTCTAGACCCCAACTCCTCAGGAGCAAGTGTGTACAACTGAAATGAAACAGAAACTCAACAACTGGGGCCATGGTCTAATCATTCACAGAAAATTCTTATTACAAGTTGAGGTGTTAACATTGGGTGAAGGGAACCAGGGAGTTCTCCATGTTATTTTCTCTAGTTTTGTGTATGTTTTAAAGGATTTTAAAAGAATAAAATTTCAGGATGGGTGCAGTGGCTCATGCCTGTAATCCTAGCACGTCAGAAGGCTGAGGAGGGAGGATCGCTTGAGGCCAGGAGTTTGAGACCAGCCTGAAACAAGCCAGACCCCATCTCTACAAAAAATGGAAAAGTTAGCCAGGTGTAGCGATGCGTGCCTGTAGTCCATCCCAACTACGAGGGAGGCTGAGGCAGGAGGATCACTTGAGCCCAGAAGTTTGAGATTGCAGTAAGCTATGATGATGCCACTGCACTCTAGCCTGGGTGACAGAGCAAGACCTCATCTCAAAAAAAAAAAAAAA
>NW_012155284.1:9429568-9484940 GCF_000956105.1 Propithecus coquereli | reverse complement strand
AATTAATATTGACAATTTAATTCTAAAAACATGGATTAAATGAATAGAAGTCAATAAATTTCATTTTTCTATTTATGTTTACCTTTAAATTACACTCAAAGTTTTTATTCTATTTTCATAATGAAACACTGTGGCCCCAAGGAAAAGTTTCTGATTTTTTTGTGTGGTTTTCCATGTGTTAAATGGCAAGGAAGTAGCACAGACTGGTAGTATTCATCGAATGTACATTTTACTCACTTCTCAGAAATAGCATTCACAATTTTTAGCTAAGCATATGGCCAGCCAAGACAAAGACTACATTTCAGAGTCTTCCTTTGAGTTGAGTTTGTCCCTGTAACTAATTCTGATGAATGGAAATGTATATGCAACTTCCAGGAAGTATCCTTAAACAGCAGCAGAGTATTCTTTTCCCTTTGATTCTTTCTTGCTGGCTGGACTGAAGATGTGAAGGCTGGAGCTGGAGCAGCTATCTTAAACTAGAAGTTGGAACCTGCATATTAAGGATGAAGCAAGTTGGGGCGAGCCTTGGTTTATGATGGCTGAACTGTAGTTCTAGCCCTGTAGTCCCCAACCTCTGGGCCACGCATGATATAGATCCACGGCCCGTTAGGAAGCAGACTGCACAGGCTCCCCTTCCCCCTCACCCCCTCCCAACCCCCACGTGGATAAATTGTCTTCCATGAAACTTAGGAACCAGGCTGAACAGCAGGTGAACAAGAGGTGAGCACCCAAGAGCCAGCAGAAGCTTCATTTGTATTTACGGCCGCTCCCCAGTCACCCCACTGGCTCCCCGGTCGCCCTATTGCTCACATCACCGCCTGAGCTCCGTCTCCACCTGCCCTCCGTGCCTCCCAATCCATGGAAAAATTGCCTCCGACGACACTGGTTCCTGGTGCCAAAAAGGCTGGGGACTGCTATTCTAGCCCCTGACTGCCTATGTTTGCATAGGGAGAAATAAATTTTTAACTTGTTTAAGCCACTGTTATTTTGAGTTTCTATCATTCATAGTCAAATTCAATTCTAACATAGACATCCAGAAGATCATTGACTGATACACAATACAGTTAGTCTCAAAATGATTACACAATTATTAAATAAAAACATACTAATCTAGAAATGGAGGAAGATAAACGTCTTGTGTATTTGCCAGATGATGTTGCTGTAAAATGAAATCTCATGCCATTTAGCAGACGTTTCTTAGGTAGATGGCAAGAATTTGCTTGGTTTTAGTCTATGGAACACATGATGTGATTTTGAAACTTTAAAATACAAAAATAAGTGAGAGATTCAAAGATGATAGAAAACAGAATTTTCAGCTAAGTCAACAACATGAGCAACATGTGAATTTTGTGGTAATTTGAAGCTGCTTGGTTTTAGTCTATGGAACACATGATGTGATTTTGAAACTTTAAAATACAAAAATAAGTGAGAGATTCAAAGATGATAGGAAACAGAATTTTCAGCTAAGTCAACAACATGAGCAACATGTGGATTTTGTGGTAATTTGAAGCTAGTGACACCCAGTATCATAAGAGATGTCACACACCAACAAGAAAGAATAGCGCTGATTTTATAATAGAAATCATCCAAATAATAAAATTCTATCAAACTTAGATTACCCTTCTCTAAGTTTAGAAACTTTTCTTTAGAAATAAATAATGCTATATAATATATATGCTATAAGTTACTAGAGTTGTTTAATGATTTACTGTACACACTACTAGCTTGTTCCTGTATGAACCGAATGTGTCAGAAAGTACTGGAGAATAGGAAAGTACCACTAAGTGTAATAATACCTTACATATGGTGCTCATAATTCATTTATGCATTCACAGAGCTTATCGTTAATTTATGCATTCACAGAGCATTGAATGTCTTCTTTGTGTTAGATGCTGAGAAAACAAAGACAAGGTCCGTCCCTTTAAAAGGTTAGAATCTGGTCGGGGACAGTTGAAGGCAGAATACACTGGAGGTGTGCACAGTGTGTGTATCCCAGCACTCTGGGAGGCGGAAGCAGGAGGATCACTTGAGCCCAGGAGTTTGAGGAGGTTGTGAGCTATGAAGACGCCACAGCACTCCAACCGGGGCAACAGAGCAAGACTCGGTCTCAAAAAAAAAAAAAGCTTAGAATCTTATGGAACAGCAAACTGAAAATAAAATAAGTTATTGGGAACAGCTGACATGCACTAAGTGTCACTCTGGCCTAGGCATAATTCTAAGGACTCCCTATATGGCACCTCAGTACAAAGCCCAAAACAACCACATGAGACAGTATTATCACTTCACAATTGGGGAAGGTGAGGCATAAAAAAAGTTAAGAAACTTGCCAGAGGCCACACAGCTAATAATTTAAAAAATGTGATTTAAACCCACATACTCTGGCTTCAGAGCCCACAGCTTAATCCACAATGTAACGTTGCATCTCATACAAAGAGAGGTGTGTAAAAGACGCTGTGAAGCATGGGAGGAGCACCTAACCCAGACCAGAAAGGCATCTTAGAGGGGATGACACCTGACCTAGGTCTTGAAGGATGAGTATCAAATGCACATAAGGCAGAAGGAATAATATTTGCAAATGCGTAGGGCATTCAACAGCATAATCTTAAGGTAATTGCAAGTTGAGTGGCTGCCCATAAGCACAGAAGGAGGGATGGTGGAAATGAGGTCACAGTGGTGGGCAAAACAGTGCGGGTTGGCTTATACTTTGAATTTGAATCCAGTACGTATGGGGGACCTATAGAAGTACTTTAAGCAGGAGAAAAACGTGATTTCATTTAGATTATTCTGACAGCAGTCACACAGAAGATGAATTAAAGCAGGGTAAGACCAGTTTGAATACTACTGGAATTATCCAGGAAAGACTTGTTGAGGGCCTGAACCAAGCGAGTGTCAGCAGAGATGAGGAGGAAGAGATAAATTTGAAAGATAGAAGGCAGAATACACAGGAGGTATGCACAATGTGTGCAATAACAGAGAAACAGCCAATTAGGGATCCCCAGGGCTCTGGCCCAGGAGCCTTAATGGATAGATCCAAAACATTAAACACAGTTTACTTAGCACTTTTATGTAAAATATCTAGACAGTATAAAAGAGATTGTTTTAAATGACGCCATATGAGAAGTATCACAAGAGTGCTCAAAGTGCAGAGAATCTGGTAAAATTCAAATGAACTTGGGCAGTTATTATCACTTGCTTAAAGCTTAGATAGAAGAGGATAGCTTGAATTTTTAATACTGAAGATGATTTCTCATCATAACTCTGTGCTATGCTACACATCATGTGTTAACAGATTTTCTCACGTCTGACAGCTGATTGTTGCAGAAGACATTTGGCAGTGTGGGGGAAAACTAGCAGACTATATAAATATATGGGGAGAAAGAAGCAGCCTGTAAATATAAGTCACGTTGGAAGGTTATTCAGTTGCATTCAAAATGAAGGGTCCAGGAAATAATTTGGTTTGTTAGCAAAAGGAGAATGACCACTGATTGATTCTAGCCTGAGTTTGGAAACAACAGAGAAATTCCTAGGAGGAAAAGAAGCACATGTTGCTTTAAATTTGAGCTTTCACTGTTATCTTATTGGGAATGATGATTCTTCCAAAAAGGCTCATTTTGAAATTAAAGAGCTTTTTTTTTTTTTTTTTTTGAGATAAGGTCTCACTCTGTTGCCATGGACTAGAGAAGAGTGGCATCATCATAGCTCGCTGCAACCTCAAATTCTTTGGCTCAAGCAATCCTCCTGCCTCAACCTCCCAAGTAGCAGAGACCACCACGCCCAGCTAATTTTCCTATTTTTTGTAGAGACAGGGTCTCACTATGTTGCTCAGGCTGGTCTCGAACTCCTGGCCTCAAGCAATCCTCCTACCTTAGCCTCCCAAAATGCTAGGATTACAGGCATGAGCCACTGCGCCCAGCCTAAAGAGCTTTCGATTGCTCAGAAACTCAAAAAACTATTAGATAGAAAACCATCAAGGATATAGAATCACTGAACAATATTATTAACCAACAGTATCTAATTGACATATAAAACATTCTACCCAACAGCAGCAGAATACACACTTTTTTTAAGTGCCCATGGAACATTCACCAAGATAGACCATTTCTTGGGCCAAAAACCTCAATACATTTTTAAAAATCAAAATCATACAGAATGTTTGTTTTGTTTTGCTTCAAGACAGGGTCTTGATCTGTTGCCGGAGTAGGGTGCAGTGGCATGATCATAGCTCACAACAACCTCAAACTCCCAGGCTCAAGTGATACTCCCACCTCAGCTTCCAGAATAGCTGGGACTACAGGTACACGCTACCATGCCTGGCAAATTTTTTCATTTTTTTATAGAGACTGAGTCTTGCCATGTTGCTCAAGCTGGTGTCAAACTCCTGGCCTCCAGCCTCAGCCTCCAAAAGTGCTAGGATTATAGGCATGAGCCACAGTGCCTGACCTAGAATTTGTTTTCTAACCATAACAGAATCAAACCATAAATTAATAACAAAGATAAGAGAAAAATTTCTAAACACTTGGAAATTAAACACACACTTTTAAATAATCCATGGATCAAAGATATAGTTTTACAGGAAATTTTTAAAAACCAGAATTTCAATGCAATTAAAATTACAACATATCAAAATATGCAGGATATAGTTAAAGCAATGCTGAGAAACTTACAGCATGTACATTTCTAATGCTTACAACTAGGAAAGAGGAAATGTCTCAAATTAGCAAACTAAGTTCCTACCTCAAGAAATAAGAAAAAGAAGAGCAAAATAAACCCAAAGCCAGCACATTATATACATAACCAAATTAGTCCTATAACCATTAAAGAAATTAAATTCATAATTTAAAATCTCCTGAAAAAGAAATCTTAGATTCCCAATTTCCAGTCCAGCATGTAAGAAGCTTAGAAGTGGTCACTTTGTCCTAACAACAAGTAAAAAGCTGAACAAACTGAAAAATCAACAACTCTTCTTAGATTTATAAGAGAAGTGAGGTCACTGGGTAAATTGCTGCCCCCAAAATTAGAGAGATGGGTAAATACAGAGAATTGTAACTGACCAGAGCAGAAACCCATGTGAGAACCAATGCCAGGGTAGAAGAACCTAGATTCAATGTAGACAAGTCTAATAGATAAAAACTCCAAAGATACCCAGTCATGGGACGTGAGGTGGCACACTTTTGTGAGTTTTACCTCCAGGAGCTCTACCATAGTAAATATCATAGTAAATATCTAGGAAAATCCCCTAGTCCTTCCCACAAGGGGAGGAAAAAAGGAACCATTTGAACACTCCAGAACGTTCTGTTCTTCTTAACAAAGTCTGCCCTCAGGAGAAAGTAATGGGAGCCTATGTTAGGATGGGAAGCCTAGTAGGTGCTCACGGCGCGAGTGGAGAAAGGTTTCTCGTGCAGAAATTAAGATATAAAAGTAAAATTTATTTTATCTTCTCAGAAGGATAAAGAGAATGAGAGAATGAAAGAGAAAGGCGACTGGGGGAGGAGAAGAGAGCAGGTAGATGGTGTGGCATCCCAAAGAAAGAGAAGGAAGTGCCAGCAGCGAGGCCAAGTGGCTTGCTGATTTTAAGGGGGACGAAGAGAAAAAAAATAGTGATGGCTGTCAGGTGATACCAGAAGCAGCAGCAGGTAGAGAACAAAAAACTGCAAGGATATCAGAGTCCAAGACTTGGTTTCCTGTGTTTTCCTGGAGAAGGGATTATTGAAGGAGACATAACTCTGTCCTCGAGATATGGTTGAGCTGTAGCTTGTTCTCCTGCTGTTTACTCAGGAACTCTGTAAAAGCAGATTCTCAAAAAACAATTTTGAAAGAGAGAGACTTACATCTCTTTTCAGTCTGTTCAGCTTTCTTCAGCAGTGCGCAAAACAGAACTCCTGCAGGGTGCCTGTTAGTGAGAGAACTTATAGGATGGATCTTTAACCTTACTGGGGAAATTATAGGATTAGGTATTTTCCTGTTATTTTTGCAAGGCCACCCTTATACCTATCCTGCTGAGGTTTGATCAGAGCCTACATGACCTGGGGGAAAGGAAATATCCAACTTCAACTAGCTCTAGCCTTCTACATGAGAGATGAAAAATACCCAGCTCCAGCCCCCTCCAGCCATCCTTCCCACCTAAGGGGGGAAAGCTAAAAAGTGCTCACTAGGTTCACAGCCCAGAGGCACAGGCTCACTGAGAGACAGAGACCTAATCATAGGGCTGTGGAATGCTTCCCCTCACCTGGCATCTTACCACCACATTACTAAAGGCCTATTGATGGAAGTTTCCTTTACCCAGTACATCCCATCCGGCCATCAAGAAAAATTTACAAGGCATACTAAGTGGCAAAAAACACAGTTTGAAGAAACAGCCTAAGTATCAGAACCAGACGTAGATATGGCAGGGATGTTGGAATTACCGTATTAGGAATTTAAAACAACTATGAATAATATGCCGTATTAGGAATTTAAAACAACTATGAATAATATGCTAAGGTCTATAATGGGTAGAGTAGACAGCATGCAAGAACAGATGGGCAATGTAAGCAGAGAGATGAAAATGCTAAGAAAGAACCCACAAGAAATGCTAGAGATCAAAAACACTTACAGAAATAAAGAATGCCTTTAATGGGCTTATTGGTAGACTGGGCATAGCTGAGAAAGGAATCTCTGAACTTGAGGATATCTCAATAGAAACTACCAAAACTGAAAAGCAAAGGGGAAGAAGACTGAAAAAAAACCCCAGAATATTCAATAACTATAAGACAACTACAGAAGGTATAACATACATTTATTAAGAATATGAGAAAGAGAAGAAAGAGAAGAAATATTTGAAACAATAATAACAGGTAATTTCCCCCAAATTATGTCAGACACCATGCCATAGATCCAGGAAGCTCAGAGAACTGCAAGCAGGATAAATGCCTAAAACCTACACCTTGGCATATTCAAACTACAGAAAATCAAAGACGGACAAAAAATCCTGACAGAAGCCAGAGGGGAAAAAAACACCTTACTTATGCAGAAGCAAAGATAAGAATTCCATCCAACTTCTCAGAAACCATGCAAACAGGAAGGGAATGGAGTGAAATATTTAGTGTTGAGAGAAAAAAAACCACCAACCTAGAATTCTGTGACATTATCTTTCAAAAGTGAAGGAGAAATACAGACTTTCTCAGACAAACAAAAAAATGAGGGACTGTGTTGCCAATAGAAGATCTACACAAAAAAAGGAAGAGTAAGCTAGAAGGAATAAGTGATGGTAAAATAAAACTTTTATTTTTTCTTATTTTATCTGATCCAACAGACAAGAGTTTGTTCAAAATAATAATAGCAACAATATCCAGTGAACTACTGCAGTTCGTACGTATCTGCAGTTTCACTTTCCACAGTGTCAGTTACACACCATGAAGCAAGGTCCAAAAATATTGAATGGAAAATTCCAGAAATAAACAATTCATAAGTTTTAAATTATGTGTCATTCTGAGTAGCTGATAAAATCTCACATCATCCTGCCTGAGATGTAAATCCTCCCTTTGTCCAGCATGTTCCCATTGTATATGCTACCTGCCCATTAGTCACTTAGTAGCTGTCTCAGTTATCAGATCAACTGCCAAGGTATCACAGTGCTTGTGTTCAAGGTGCCTTTATTTTACTTCACAGTGGCCCCAAAGTGCAGGAGGAGTGATGCTGGCAATTCGGATATGCCAAAGAGAAGCCATAAAGCACTTCCTTTAAGTCAAAAGGTGAAAGTTCTCAACTTAGTGAGGGAAGAAAAAAACCCACATGCTGATGCTGCTAAACTCTATGGTAAGAACAAATCTTCTACCCATGAAATTGTGAAAAAGAAAAAAGAAATTCATGCTAGTTTTGCTATCATACCCAAACCAAAAAATTTATGTCCATAGTGTAGGATAAGTGCTTAGTTAAGATAGAAAAGACATTAAATTTGTGGATGGAAGACATGACCAGATACATGTTCCCATTTACAGCAATCAGATTCAGTACTATCCACAGTTTCAGGCATCTGTGGGGGTCTTGAAACATATCCCATGAGGATAAGGGTGGACCACTGTATTTGATTATGTATCCTTGTGTGTCCATGTGTGTATCTGTGTCTGTGCTTATATAGCCTTATGTATAAGTGAAATGAATGAAATCAATGATACAAGAGATGGTAGGAAGGACTACAGTTTTTTAATTATGAGGTATTTATACTACCTTGTGAAGCAGTATCGTGTTATTTGAACGTGGACTTGTATTCATTGTAAATGCACTTTGCAAACTCTAGGGCAACCACTAAAAAAAGTAAAAAAGAAAAAAAAAGGAAGAAGAAGTATATCTGATATGCTAACAAAGGAGAAAAATGGAATTATATAAAATATTTAATTAAAACAACAAAAGAGAGAAAAAGAGTGAAGGGCAAAAAAAGAACAAGGAACAGGGGCAACAAATAGAAAGCAGTAATAAAGATAGATACTAGTCCAACTATATTAATAATGACTTTGAATGTCAATGATCTAAGTACACCAATTAAAAGACAGATTATCAGAATGGATTAAAAAAACACCCAACTTATGTTGTTTATAACAAACCAACTTTAAATAGAAAGACACACACAGATTAAAAGTAAATGGTCCTGAATACTCTCCCAGGGGTCTGAAGTCCAACCAACCCAAATTGCCAGCAACATCATAGTGGGTACCTACCTGCGGGAGCTGAAAGGCAGCATACCTCTCCCTTTCTACACTGAGCAGCAGAGTTCCCGGCAGAGGAAAACATGTGAACTGCAAAGCTATCTATTTTGAGCTGAGGGAAGAGGTTCCAGATGAGAAGGAACCAGCATAAGAACTCTGGGAATATGAAAAAACAGGCTCCTTTGACATCTGCAAAGTATCACACTAGCTCTCCCGCAATGGGCTCCAACCAAAAGGAAATTTTTGAAATGTCAAATATGAAATTCAAAATATGGACTACAAACAAACTCAATGGGATTAATGAAAAAGTTGAAAACCAACACAAAGAAACCAAAAACATCATTCAGGACATGAATGAAAAAATCACTGAAGAAATAGAGACTTTTTAAGACAAAATAACAGAACTTCTAGAAATGAAAGAGTATTTTAGGGAATTTCAAAATATAGTGGAAATTCTTAACAATAGACTAAAACAAGTAGAAGAAAGAATTCCGGAGCTTGAAGACAAAGCTTATGAATTTACCCAGATAGTCAAAAATAAAGATAAAAGAATCAAGAGAAATGAACACATTTCAGAGAAATATGAGATTATGTAAAACATCCAAACATAAGAATCATAGTTATCCCTGAGAGAAAAGAAGAAAAAGCAAAAAGCATGGAAAACCTATCTGAGGGAATAATGGGGGAAAACTTCCCTAGTCTTGTGAGGGATTTAGATATCCAGATACAAGAAACTCAATGAACTCCTGGAAGATTCATTGCAAATAGGACATCACCAGGGTATATAGTCATCATTCTGGTCAAGGTCAAAGTGAAGGAGAAAATCTCACAAGCTGTGAGATGAAAGCATTGGCCTAGGCAAAGAATTTATGACTAAGACCCCCAAAGCACATGCAATAAAAACAAAAATAGACAGATGGGACTTAATCTAAAAAGCTTCTGCACAGCAAAAGAAAGCATCAAAAGAGCAAACAGACCACTTACAGAATGGGAGAAAATATCCATGAACTATGCTATGCATCTGACAAAGCATTAACATCCAGAAACTACAGGGAACTCAAACAACTTAACAAGAAAAAAACAAAAAACTCTATTAAAAAGTGGGCAAATGACATGAACTGGCAGTTTTCAAAAGAAGATATACAAATGGCCAACAAACATATAAAAAATGCTCAATATCATTAATCATCAGAGAAATACACATTAAATCCCCCACAATGAGATGCCATCTTACTCTGATTAGAATGGCCATTATTAAAGTCAAAAAACAGTAGATGTTGGCACAGATGTGGTGAAAAGGAAATATTTATACACTGTTGCTGGGAATATAAATTAGTACAACCTCCATGGAGATCAGTATGGAGATTTCTCAAAGAACTAAAAATACATATACCATTCAATCCTATAATCCCACTATTGGGTATCTACCCAGAGGAAAAGAAATCATTATATCAAAGTGATACCTGCACTTGTGTGTTTATAGCAGCACAATTCCCAATTGCAAAGACATGGAATCAACCTAAGTGCCCATCAACTGATGAGCAGATAAAGAAAACACATATACCCACACACACAAACATGCACACACAACATGGAGTACTACTTAGTGATAAGAAAGAGTGAAATGATCTTTTGCAGCAACTTGTATGCAACTGGAGGCCAGTATCCTAAGTGAAGTAACTCAGGAACAGAAAAATAAATGCCACATGTTCTCACTTATGAGTAGAAGCTAAGCTCTGGCTAAACAAGGGCACAGAGTGGTATAATGGACATTGGAGACTCAAAACAGGGAAGGATGGGAGCGGGTGAGGGATGAAAAATTATCTATGGGGTATAATGTGCACTACTCGGATGACAGGCACACTAAAAGCCCAGACTTCACCACTATACAATATATACATGTAACGGAATTCAACTTATACCCCCTAAATCTATTGATATATTTTTTAAAAACTATGCACTTTGCATGATAAAAACACATCAGTGTAGGTTCATCAATTACAACAAATGTACCACTATGGCGAGTGAAGTAGATAATGGGGAAGAATACCCATGTGTGGGGACAGGGAGCATATGGGAAATCTCCGTACCTTCTGCTCAATTTTGCTGTGAACCTAAAACTGTTCTAAAAAATAAAGTCTATTCAAAGGAAAGAAGGCAGGAAGGAAGGAATAAATGAATCAATTTTCAGATTGTTTCACTGGAGAATTCTGCAAAACATTTAATGCTAATTTTACACAATCTCTCCCAGAAAATAGAAGAGGAAAGAACACTTCCCAATTCATTTTATGAGGCCAGTATCCCCCGATATCAAAACCAGGCAAAGGCAGTATACCAAAAAATAGAAAATACAGACCAATATCTTTTATGAACTTGGCCACAAAAATCCTTGATAAAATATTAGAAATCAAATCCAACAATGTATAAAAAGAATTATACACCAAGACCAACTGGGATTTGGTCCAGCTATGCAATAGCTTTTGGTATGTAAGAAGTAGAAATTTTGATAAGGCATTACAGAAGCCTTGCTCCTTTGTTCTGGGAAAGCCTACCACAGTGGGTCTCTGGGTGCACAGGACGCATGCCATAATGAAAAAGGAAATATTTGAGAGAGTACCTCTCCAAGGAAGAAGAATACTTGCGATGAGAAAATGTTATCTATGTTATAGGACAAGTTGATTTTCTGTAAACTCCATTTCCTTCGGAGGCATGTTTGCTTTTGAATTGTGGTTTAAGAGTGAACTGTGCCTAAAAATTCCTGCTTGTCCTTCTGTATTCTTGGTGGTGAGTTACACAAAGGCAAAAAGGATCTGTATTCATGAAAAGACTCTGTGATGGTCTGTGCACAGGTGATGCAGTTTCAGGGCCCTGACAATGAAGTAGGACCTAAGAGTTAGAGAAAGGGCTGAGTTCCCCACCTGTGATATTACTGCACTGGCTCCAGCATCCCTTTGGCTCCTAGAGGATTTGTGGCTTTGGGGAAAAAGTAAAATTGGCAAAGATTTTGGCATTCCTATGATGGGCACTATTAGCATAAGCCAAGTGGAGGCTGCAGCCATGAGCTCTCTGAAGCTGACACAAAAGAGGGAAAACAAAGCAATATCATGTGATGAGCTGGATGTGAGCATGCATGACGCCAGGGCCTCTTTGGAGAATCACACAAATTCCTGTGGGAACTTTGCCAGAAGGGTGAGTTGCAGGACCTTTGAGTCACTAAGGTTTTAAGGTTTTTAATCTTAAACTTAAGTTAATCTTTAACTTAAGATTTTACCTGACCCCCATGCGTCCTTCCAGTGGGCATCTCTTTTCCTCACATCTCCTCACTGCTTCTGGTGGTCTCTCCAAAGGAGGCAGGAAAATCACTTAACATCAAACTCATCTCTGCAGAGATGCACACTGATGTCCAGTCAGGTCAGCCTTTGAGAATATCATTACTAAACAAAATATCTCTTATCCCAACCTGATATATATGCATTTGACTTACTCCACAGTTAAAAGGCTTTAAAGAAAAATAACCAATACTATTTAATGTGGATCTCTAATGATCCTTGCCTCCCAGTTTGCCCTTCCTGTGTAATCCCCTCCCACAATGTATCAGTGTTGCTGTGTGTAACCAACAGAATACAGTGGAAGTGACGGTGCGTGACTTTCAAGGCTATCTCATAAACAACACTGCCACCTCCTCCTTGTTTTCTCTTGGATCACTCACTCTGGGGAAACCAGCTACCAAATCATAAGAATGCCAAAGCAGCCCTATAGAAAGATCCAGGTGGTGAGGACCTGAGGACAGTCAGCATCAACTTGCCAGCCCTCTGAGTGAGACACTTTGGAATGCATCTTCCGGCCCCAGCCAAGCCTTCTGAAGACTGCAACCCTGGCCACCACCTTAACTGCAAACTCATGAAAGACTGAGCTGGAACCACCCAGCTAAGCTGTTCCTGAATTAATGATCCTCAGAAACTTTCTGAAATAATGAATTAGTATTCTTATTGCAAGTTTTAGGATAATTTGTTAAGCAGTAATATTTAACCCATATGCTTAATTTATACCCACATGAATAAGACAAAAAAAAACCACTTTCCCCACAACAGGTTTCATCTTCCACCTTTAGTGAACTAGAGCAAATTTCTGGCACTTTTCAAATTCAGTCACATTTTTCTCTCCACTTAGAGACAATAATGTTCAAAAATACTAAGGTCTAGGTCTAAAACTCCCACTACAGTACCATATAGGCAGCTAGCGAGGCTGCAAGGTCTGCTAAATTAATTTCATAAAGCAGGCAAAAAATTGGTCTAGACAGTATCTGTGGGTAAACAACATCATTACGCTCAATTATCTGAGGCAAGAGAGAAGCCAAAAAAAAAAAAAATGACAGTAATTTGATTTTAGGAGAAGAAAATTATGATAAAATGCTATTATTAAAGAAAAACTGAGTAGTATATTTTGTAAAGCAAAAGGCCTACAGAAACATGAACACATTTAAAATATTTTATCGAAACTCCAAGGAAAATGCTGGCCTCCAAATAAGGCAAGGTGCTTAAATAAATCTCAGAGGACCAACTGCAATGTTATAAACATATCAAGATATTTCAGATAATTAGCACAGAAAGAAATCACCAGAATGAGAGATAACTACTCAGGTTTTAGAGGATCTCAAAGATGAGACTGAATTGTCATCATGCATGGCTTTGTATTGCAGTTCACTCTTCACATATCTGTCTCTTGGCCTAAATTGTAGCTTTTAGACACTATGGAACCAGTGCCTAGCACAATGCACTGTCCGTAGTTACTGCTTTAGTCTGAGTTCTCAAGAAAAAATGAGTCTGAGGCAAGACTTTATCGACAAGTGTAATCCCAAGGCAGCAAGAGAGAAGGAAAAGACAAGTGAAACAGAGGAGAATGGGGAGCAACGCAAGACAATGCATCGATCACACCGGCTACTATTCCACAGCAAGCATTGCTGACTAGTGCTCCCACTTGGCCATGCAGGACATGTCCGGACAGACTGTATGGAAAAACCATGACGCAGAACAGTCCACTGGAAGAAGAAATAAAGAGTGAATTTATTTAGCTCCATCCTGACTCCTAATTCCCACTAATCAAAGTTTGCTCAAGAAGGGGTTTATTCCCCTGAATACCGAAGCTGTGGCCCAGTCAGTGGCCACTAGGGACACGTATCTCATGCCTTGTGGCATAGGATTTCACACAAATCTGGAAATGGTAAAGGGGCCAGACACTCTGAGTATTAGCCTCAGGTAAGAGAAATGCATGGACCCATATAGAATTCTTCACTACCGTAGCTATGGCAAAGCCATAAAAACCCAAGGCTTGCAAAGTCAGGTGAGGCTGAAAATGCATTTCAGATAGCGAATGTTGGTAGGTATCTGTGGATAGAACCTTCCTGTAGTCTGAATGACAAATAGAAAAATAACACGTACCCATTATGGCTTCAAAGTCCAGTTTTACCCAACTTAATACGTAAATTGAGCTTATCTAGTCTGCTCCAGCCAGCTTTTCCCCCAATACCATCAGGGCACCGTTGTCTCAGAGACAGGGCTGACAGACAATGAATTTTTATTGTCAGTGTTCTTTCAAGACTGATCTTTTTAGGAACAACCATCAGGTTTGGGTCAAATTGCTTTTCTTAAGTCTTCCCAATGATTCAGGCTGGCTTCAGAATCCCAAAAATTCAGCCGTCTCCTGAGTGGCAGCCTAAGTTAATTCATTTGCTTGCATTTTATGCAAATTTTTAAGTACATTATAATAAAGAAACATTTTGTGCATAAAATTTGATGTAATTCAAATTTTTAAAAGAAATTGTCAATAATTGCATAATTTTGAAGCTGGTGATTGATGTTTATATTATTGCCCCTTATTGGGACTACTTTAGATTGTAAACAAGCAAGCCCATCATCATTTTTCAGAATGAGTCATGAATTATGTGAGATCCTTAAAAACATATACTCACATGCAATGCATCTGCCTAGTATTTTGCTAGTGTTATTACCATTTTGCAGATGAGGAAACTGAATCATCACATGAGTGAATTTTGGGACTCAAAGCTGAAGTCATCAAACCCTGTGTCTTTCCCATTATATTGCATTCACGGTTCTATTACTCCCAACTTGGTGGTATCATCAAATGTAATAAGCAAACTTGATCTTCACACGTGGCATTAGCAAAAATATTGGCTGAGTCTGCACTATTTTACCCAAAATGTTCCTTTAGGTTGACATCAAACTAGTAATTGACATTCTTTTTATAGTATGGATTAACTAACCATCTACTTGTCTACTTTAAATGTCAGCAAGCCACAGTTCGCCATTTATCTCTGAAAAAAAATAACAGTAATAACCACAAGAATACTAATATTTTTCATTTTTTGAGCACCAGGTACTGTCTTGAAATCTTCACATACATTCTTTCATTTAATTCTCACAACAGCCCAGTAGGGCTACACTATTGTTATTCTCGTCTTATAGATAAGAAAACTGAGGCTCGGAGACATTATATAATTTAGCCAAAATCATGCAGCTGGCAAGCGTATACTTAGTTCTTGACCAAGATTTTTTTCCATTGACCCAAACTGCCTCACATTTGCAAACTACAGTAGAGTAAAAAACGAAAACATGTTTGTTTATATTTTTACATGTGCATTAGCTCAGTTAATCTTTATCACAACTCATCTTATGGATAAGGAAACAGAGGCTTAAGGAGTTTAGATACCTTTTCCAAGTTCTTATAGTTAATAAGTATCAGAGCTGGGAATCAAAGCTCCGGACTCCTTGGTTGGAGTTCTTTGTATGCACTTCTTGGTGGAGACTATCAAATGCTTGGTTGAAATCAAGACTGCCAGTGTTCAACTCAGTGTTTGCTAATCTATCATCATAGAAACATTATCTAAAAATTAGTCTCTACAAATCCTATTAAATAAAAAATCACTTAGAACAGTTGTGTCCACAAGTTCCTGCCCTCTGAATTAATGAGAAACCTCTGCATTAATTTAGGTAACTGTAATTTTACACTGGGCCCTCATAGGGATTTTAGAGAAAAGAGAGATAACTAAGGAAATTACAAAATTCTTACAGAGAAATTGAAAATAGTACTATAGCAATAAGGGTCCTCAAAATAGCTGACATCTTAATGGGAAACTAAAAAGAGTTATTGGAGGAGGGAAGATAGGACCAGGAAGCTGGAGATGATGAGAAACAAAACGCCACACAGTGAAAGTACCTTAATATGCTGATAGAAATACAGAGAAAGTGCTCTTGAAAAGTTTCTGTTACTTCCTTAAAATAATGGTTTATTTATTATGATTGGGTTTGGCCACATATAACAGAAAGACCCAAAGTAACAGTGGAAATAAGATGAAAGTTTATTATATCTTTCACAAAATAGAAGGCCAGAAATTGGTAGTTCAAGGCTAGTATTAAGGCTCCATGGTGTTAGAGACCCAGGTTCTGTCTACATTGTTTTACCATTCATGGCTTCCATTCTCAATGCCACCTCATGGTCCAAAATAACCTCTGGATCTCCAGTCATTATATATATACATTCCAGGCAACTGGAAGAAGGAAGGGGAAAAGAAGGGTCTATTCTCTCTCTTTTAAAGAGATTTTCCTGAAGTAACTCACAACACTTCCCCTTTTATGTTGTTGAGGAAATAATCACACCTACACCTAGTTGCAAGGGAGGCTAACTCCTTTAGTTGAGTGTGTTGCCCCCATGTAAATGCAGGATTCTGTTTCTAAGGAGGAGAGAGAATGGCTATTTCGATGTGCAACCAGCAGGCTTTGCCATAAATGGGTAAATGGTAAATATAACAATAATAATAATATTACAATAATTTACTTGATCTACCTCCTCAAAGACATCCACATCAGAATATTCCAGCACCATAAGTAGGTCCCATAGTACGTTTTATATTTACAAAATTTTTGACATGAAATCAATTTAGATACTTTTGTAGCAAGAATAATGGGAATAGATTGGCTATGAAGCCAAAAATGATAAAACTGAGTTTTGCATTATATTAAAATCACAATATTCCTCTAATCTGACCAGTTGGCTTTTGTCCTCAGGCTGTGGTAGCTGGACACATGTGATAAGAAACCCTTTTACATTTAGTGTCATCTGTATTCTCACGCTGTTACACTGCAGATTGCTTAAATTGAATGTGCAGCAGCCTGCTTTTCTACTTAACTGTATTCATATTTCAAGCAAGCACAGCTCAAATTTCAAGGGAAAACTCTTATCGAAAATGACATTTAACTTCTATACATTCAAAGACTGCATAGACCCAAATGTTCACCTCTTTCTAAAATCATATGGAAGTATGTGATTAAAGTAGAGGAAATTTTGAAAGAAAAATTAAAATATATCATGAATTTTTATGCAAGGATAATTATTCTTCTAAATAAATATATCTTTATTTCTATAATAACAGCTAACATTTATTGAGTGATTATTATGTGCCAAGAGTACTTTATCTCATTCAGTCAAAAACTCTTAAAAGAGCTTCAGTGTGTTGTCTTAAAATTTTGTTCCTTAGGCTCTATCTTTCATTCATCCTTTTTATAAACATTCGCCAAACACTTACTAGGTGCCTAGCATTATACTGAAAGATAGGGATACAGAGATAAAAGACAGAGACTATCCTAAGGAAGCTCACAGTTTTGTTGTTTTTTTTTTTAAACTGGACAAGGAGAAAAATAAAATGAGCACATTCTAATTCCTACATGCATGGGCTCTGGACCAGACCATCTGGGTTCAAATGCCTCTCTGTGGGACTTAAGGCAAATCACATAATTTTTCTAAGTTTCAGGGTCCTCAGCTGAAAAATGAGGATCACCAAAGTACTGAATAAGATAATCCATGTAAAGCACTTAACTTACTGTTTGGCACAACGTAGCACTCAATAAATGTTAGCTGTTATTATTATATACTTGTGTAAATAACAGCACCCAGGACCTAAAACAACAGTAAAAAAGACACTGAACTCAGACATGAGGCTGAGAGGGCTTTAAGAAGAAATCATATCTAAGCTGACTGTTGAAGGATGTGCAACTCAGCTATTCCCCCAAGTTCCCTAGCTTTCCAAGGGCAACCTTCTCTTTAATGTCCAGATGACAATAACCTGACCTGCCTCCCTGTAAAAGCTGAAAGTCTTATCTTTCACTGGGTTACTCGCCAAGTACAGCAGTGAAAACCTGAGGACAGATGACAGGTTCTGCCAAGCCTTGGGCTCCCCTGCCAGGCGCTCTGTCTGGAGTATTGCTCTTCTCTGAACACAGCATCTCCACTCACAGCTCACCACCCACCCCGGGCTCTTCCTGCTTTCCCGGTTCCATGGAGAACCCAAGCAGGGACATAGACCCCTCAACTAATGCCCCAAAGCACATCTTGGAAGGGGCCATCCCTTATGGCTTCACTAAAGGATTAAAAAGAACAGAATGCACCTAGAAGGCAACCCATACCACAGCTAAAGGTGGTTACTCTGAGAGTCACAGCCCAAACAAGAGTTGACTCTCTCTGCTCCACTTCCACCAAGCTTTTCCTGATGGGAGTGGGGGCCAGCTGCACCCATCTTGGTCCATTTTCATGTTGCTGTTAAGGAATACCTGAGGCTGGGTAATTTATAAAAGGAGGTTTATTTGGCTCACAGTTCTGCAGGCTGTACAAGAAGCATGGTGCTGGCATCTGCATCTGGTGAGGGCCTCAGGCTGCTTCCACTCACCGCAGAAGGGAAGGGGAGCTGGCATGTGCCAAGATCACAGAGATTATATGGTGAAAAAGGGAGCAAGAGAGTGGTGAGGAGGTGCCAGGCTCTTTTCAACAACCAGCTCTCAGGGGAACTACGAGTAAGAACTCATTTACTCCCACAAGAATGGCACCAAGTCATTCAAGAGGGATCCTCCCCCATGACCCAAACACCTCCCATTAGGCCCCACCTCCAATACTGGGGATCAAATTTCAACATGAGATTTGGAGAATCAAATATCCAAATTACAGCAGCCCCCATCCACCTCTCTTTCTGTATCACTGTATCCAAGAACATACTTAATTCCCTCCCAAATCTGACAAGTAACACTGCAAAACTAAAAAGCAACACTATAATGGATGATGCCTTACAACCATTTAGAACAATTGAGAACAATTTTGCTCCATTTCACCCGAGTATTCCACTTTTAGGGCTGTGAAAAGAACAACTGAGATTTTTGTGAAATAACAGGATCTTTAAAGAGGGCTCTTTTTGCCTTTTTCACAGGTAGGACTTGTTAAAAATTAATTGCTAACTCTATATATCAGTCAGGATTCTCCAGAGAAACAGAACCAGTAGGAGATTTTATATGTTGGTGGTGGGGACGGAAGGGAGAGAGAGAAGGAGAGAAGGAAAGATGGAGAGAGAGAGAGAGATTTATTATTAATAACCGGCTCACACTCTTGTGGAGGATGAAAAGTACCTTGATCTGCTATCTGCAAGCTGGAGACTCAGAAAAGCCAATGGTGTAGTTCCAGTCAGAGTCAGAAGGCCTGAAACGAGGGGAGCTGATAGTATGAATCCTAGTCTGAGGGCCAAGGGCCAGAGAAGATGAGATGTCCCAGATGAAGCAGGCAGGAAGAAAAGGGGGTAGAATTCCTCCTTCCTCCCCTTTTGTTCTATTCAGGCCCTCAATGGATTGAATGATGCCCACCCACACTGGAGAGGGCAATCTATCTATTCCAACAATTCAAATGCTAATCTCATCCAGAAACACCTTCACAGATAGACTCAGAAATAATGTTTATTCCTGGCATCCTGTGGCCAGTCAAGTTGGCACATAAAATTAACCATCATACTCTAGGTAATATAACTCTGTGAAAGGAAATATGTTCTCCTTATTTTAAAATGTTCCACTTATGCCATATTGGTTCGTTCTGCCAAATCATCAAGAATTTCTGAGCAGGTTGAGTTGTATTGGCTCAAGTCCTGGTTTTAGAAATAATTCACAAGAACAGCTATGAATGAATGTTCACAAACACACGTAAGTCACCTGTCCCCTTCTGCCTGGGATACCCTTTCTCCTGGCCTCTCCATCTAATGAATTCTTACCCAAGAGCTACCTAAGGAAATAACACACTATAAGACTTTATAATGGGACTGAAACATTTCCTGATACCCCCAATCCAAAATCAACTTTTTCTTAACTAGGTTTCTGTGACTTATTTCCGTTATAGTTCTTATTTGCCACAATTATATTTTTAGGGAGCCTATCTCCCTCACTCCTCCTCATTGGCTATGAAAGTCCTAAAGGGCAGAACCATATCTTTTGCACAACTATATCTTCACAGCACCTCATAAAGTATCTTAAATATATTAATTGTGCTATTTTAGCTGAAATGTATTAAATTGAAATGTACTTACGTACAAGTGCCTTCACCAAATACAATGCCATGGGTCTTTGTCAGTATTGGTACTATATGAATAACGTCAGAGAACTCAAGTGATCACAAATGAACATGCATCCTGACTAAGACATTGGACCTTCCCTGAAACCTGATTAGTCAACTTGGCCCCATCACCATTCCCAGAAAACGATAGGTTCTCAATAAATGTTACTGAATCTTTACTCTGCCCTGCTTCTCACTATCATTCTGATTTTCCTAAGATAGCCTCAGGTTCTTATAGCATTTCCACCTATTTATTCACTCAAGAAACAGACTTTCTTCAATCTCCAGGTCATGACCACTGCTATGCCTATCAGAAGCCTCACACTACCTCTACCTTCCCTTTCCCTCCTCACCCCAGACTCTACAACTTCAGGCTGTCACAGCTACTTAGTTTGCTAAGAACACCAACCAATTACATATAATGTATCTTTTAAGACACTATAATAACTAGAGAAAATGGAATACTAAACAAAAAAATTAATTTAAAAAAATTATCTATGGAAGAGGGAGAGAATAGAGGAGATGGGGTAAAAGCTATACTACCCTGAATATATTTTATTTTCCATATTTGACTTTGAGGACATATAAGTATTTTAAGTAATGATAAAACAAAATTAAATTTAAAAACTAATTTCCATAAAATAAAAACAAAATTTAAAAAAAGAACCACATAAATTATTTCAAGTGACTTTACAACACAATAATTTGATTGTATAATCTTAGTAGGATAGATCCTAAAGACAAAAAAGAACTATATAACTAATCATAAATTGTTTTCAGTAAATGTATGGTTGGTATGGTGCTGATACCGTTATTCTGGGGGGCATGTTTTGTGGGACAAAGCATATGAGCAATCATGTTGTTGGACTTAGGAACCAACCAATTCCGTCATGGAGAACGGAGGTACAGATGACATAAGATTGGTAATGTTGGATAAAAACCCTATAATCCTGAGTTTGAATAGTAGTATCAGAATGAATTCATCATTCATTCTGTTTTTTAGAAATTCCTAGCTCTGTCCCCTGAAAAAGCCTAGAAACTTGATTACAGTTTCAAAACATCATTTTCACTAAAAAACACAAGATATCGTAGAGAAATAGCTGATTCCAAATCTGGGGCAGAAAACGTGCCTCATGAAACTGGAATAGCATATTATATATTAAAAAGCAAGGAAACTATAAAAGACTAATGTGGTCCTGCACAAGGACTCAGGAGCCAACTTGACTGATATTTCCACTGGCTGAAGAAGGGACAATTTGAGCACTAATGAGGACTAAAATATGACAAATAAATTTAAACCCATGAATTCATAATTACACTAAAACAAACCTCACCAGGCATAATTTAGAGGGTGCTGGAGAAACAATTCATTATTTTGAAAACTGGTAAGTAAAGAGAAAGAATCAAGCATAAGTCTTGATTTTTTATGCATACTATACCTCAGACCACAATAACCATCTTTTATAGAGAGAAGTTACTCTTTATAGAAATAGCCCATCTAATAAAGAATAATATAATTTAAATATAACCATTTTATAAAACCTCATGAAATACTGGATCTGAGAAAAGATTTAATGGATGCTAACGTCACAAACAAGGGACATTACTGGGTCTGGTTAGGAGTACACAAGACCACATGCCAGATAATGAAAGATAAATCTCTCAAGCCTACAGAAATACAAGGAACAGCAGAATACATTAAACAATAACTTAGAAATGTGTCTTAGTTTGTTCAGGCTGCCATCACAAAAGATAATAAACTGAGTGGCTTATAAACAACAGACATTTATTTCTCACAGCTCTGGAGGCTGGGAAGTCCAAGATCAAAGTGTTGGCAAAATTGGTGTCTGGTGAGGGCCCCCTTACTGGTTCATGGACAGCCATCTTTTTACTGTGTCCTCTTTTGGTGGAAGGGACAAGGCATCTCTCCTGGCCCTCTTTTATAAGGGCACTAATCCCATTCATGAGGGCTCCACCTTCATGATCTAATCACCTCCCAAAGCCCTAACCTCCTAATATCATCATCTTAGAGGTTAGAATTTCAACATATGAATTTGGGGAGGTGGGGAGACATAACCATTGAGACCATAGCAGAATGCAAGAAACAAAATCCATACCATGAATAATTCTACAGGACAAAATGACCCAGTTTCTTTAAGAAATAAATTGAAAAGGAAAAAAGGGGAGGACGGGCAATTATAAATGAAAAGACATTTAAGAAGTATACCAATTAATAGCAGTATATGGACCTTGTTTGGATCATGATTCAAACAAACTCAGAAAAAAATTGAGATAATTAGAGAAATTTAAATAGTAACTATTTTATAATATTAAGAATTATTGTTCAAAATGATAGCATGTTTGGGATTTACTTCAAAATAATCTAGGACTGAGGGAAGTGGGGGGTGGTACAGATAAAACTTAGTCAGGAAATCACTGAAGCCGAGTTAATGGGTACCTAAGGAATCATTAGCTGTTCTTTCTACTTTTGAATTATGTTTGAAATTTTCCATAACAAAAAGTTTTTAAAACTTTATTTTAAAACTTGCTTTTCTATAACAAAAAGAGTTTTTACAGTACCACTATAAAAAAGAGTACAATAACATTTCACACCTACAGTGAATGAGTCATGTAGAATCTTCAAATAATACCAAAGATAGTACGCATGCATATGAGTAAACTCCTCAAGTTTTCTCAAGGTGGTCGGATATTTCAAGATAAAGAACACCACAGCCTGGAGGAAGTATACATTCAGTTCAGCACAAACTCACTAATCTCTACATTCTATGCAAAAATGTATCTTCAGATAGCTGTGTTCCAAACATACCAATCTCCATGTAACACCACTTCTGGAAGATTCTCATTCACCTATAATACTGATGATGTTGTTGAACATCTCAGAAACAACAGTACTCATTCCCATGGGTCCCTTGTCAATGCTATGGTTTTTCCTGGACATTTGTAGCTCTGTGTCTGGGCCCCTAATTTTAGACTTGCAGCCCAGCAAGTCTCAGCTATTAAGGTCCCACGCATTTGAGGCTGCAAAAATTTGTTACATAATTTCATAAAGAAGACAAACATCCTTGGCTCCTCTTCTGTGATATTGTGATATTCTGCTCATCTCTCAAGGTCTTAGGTACACAAAAAGATTATAGTTACCTGACCAAGGCCGCTGGGTCTGCACCTGGGCCCAGATTGGCAGCAGTGATGGTGACAGTAGCACAAAAGCAGCAGCAACAACAGCAGTGGTTTCAGCCATGGGAGAATGGAGGGATTCTGCATGTAGGCATCCCTGGGACCCATGGTGGGAGACTGGCTTGCCTAGAAGTCCCTGGAGCCTGCACAAATATTAATTCTGGCCTGAGGCCAGGACAGGAACTTCCAGAAGACAGGTAGTAAACTTTGTCAGTAAATTACTACAAAATAAAAGTGCACATGTGGACATTGCAAGAAAGCATATCAGGTAGTCATTAAAATCCTTTGAAGAGTTCAGAATTTCAGGTTTGGGGAATAGCTTCAACATTGCAAAGCACATATCCACAGGCCTAGAAATAGAAAATAAATTTGATGGAAAAGTACACTACTTTCATACGAAGCTTCAGATGGACAAATTATTCATGAGGAAGATAATTTTATTTGTTTGTTTGGGTTTTTGTTTTGAAACAGGGTCTCATTATGTTGCCCAGGTGGAGACCAGTGGCTATTCACAGGCACGGTCATATTGACTACTGCCTGGAATTGATGGACTCAAGGGATCCTTGGGCCTCAACCTTCTGAGTAGCTGGGACTCCAGGCACTCACCACCGCACCAGGCTGAGACAATTTTAAAATTAATGTTTTTCTAATAATTGAAGATAGATGGGTAGAATGCATAAACCAGCATTTTGAATTTTATGAAAATCATGAAGCCACATTTAGTTTCTTACACAACCTCCATAAGTTACAGGAAATGTCAAAGGAAACATTAAAATGCCTTTGTATAAATTTACATTTAAAATTAAAAGTAATTCATATAAAGAATTAAATATTTTTAGAAAAATTGTTCCACAAGAATCATCAGCTCTACATATACTAAAATTTCTATTTCAAAATAATTTATCAGAAATTTATCCTTGATGTCACAAGCTATAAAACACTCGTAACAACTCCAATAGCAATTGCATCAGCAGTAAGATCCTTGTCAAAATTTTAAATTATCAAAAATTATTTATAATCTGTCATTTTCCAAGAGAAACTAATGTCACTTTCAGTTGTATTAATTGAAAATAAAATTCTAAAAGTTTAAATTTTGATGATCTATTAAATAAATTTGTGGAAAAGCAAGCCTGAAAAATCTTCTGGTTAATCAAGATACCACATTAATTATTGTTATTTGTCATATTATATACAATTATAATGCCAAAAAATATTTTTCACTGTGTAAGTTACGTTGTTACTCATATATCACTATTATGCCTATTATATTTTAAAGTAATAAAATATTTTTAAAGGAAAAGCTTTATTTGTAACACTTTCAATGATACCTTTTTCCTGCTCCTTGAACAGGGGCCCTGCCTTTTCATTTTAAAGCAGTTTTTAGACTCTTACATGGGAGAAAGGAAAAGTTATAACTCTTACAAATGTTGAACCAATTCTTACAAGCCCAGCATTATAGAAGGTTCTAATTGGGCAGGAGGGGGTTAAAGATCCATAATTCCATTGTATAGATAGCAAAACTGAGGCTCCAAACTGTGATTGTTTCCAGGTCACAAGTGATTTTAGAGACAGACTTGAGACTAAATTTCAAGTGTCTCAGTTCTACCCGGTACAATTTCTACCACCTGTTCATGCTGATTGTAACAATAGTCCAGGAATTTAGGAAGCACTCAAGGTGTTTAGAACAGCAGGAACCTAGTATGGGTGATGTGTTAATAAAGCTGAAAATCCAAACAGAATTCTGAGACAACCTAGACCTACAGCATCATGCCTCCACCCCCAAGAAATAAAGCATGTTCAAAGGAGACAGAGCAATGGAAGGAAACACGGCTATTGCCTACCCCACCTCCAGAAGCAGAAAGGGGAGAAGTACCCTGCCTTCCCCCTTCCTTCCTCCCTGCCTTCCATCTTTCACCACAGATTCCCATTAGCAGAAATGAGCTCGAAGCCAGCTGACAGAAGAACCTGGAAAACTCCATCTGCAGGAGCAGGAGACAGAGAAGGTTAAGAGTGAGGAGTGGATCTGAAGACAAACAAGGAAATGACTGGCACACTGAATAAGCCAGGGCTAAAACCTCGGGTCTGAGTGCTACCTGAGAACCTAAAAAGTGCTGGTAGCCAGATATTGTTGGCAGTCCTCAATTATTGGTAATTCATTTAAAGCCCTTAGACTTGAAGAGTCCAATTCCTTTATAGGAAAAAAAAAGCTATCTATAAACTACAGATATACTGTCCCTGAGTCTTGTGTGAAAAAGTTAGATATAGTTACTATATGCATGCATACAGTAAGTGGAAGTAATAAAATCATCATTATCATCACTATTGGTAGTATTAAACAGGAAGACTTTTTTGTTTTTGTTTGTTTGTTTTTTTGAGACAGAGTCTCACTCTGCCACCCAGGCTAGAATGCTATGGTGTCAGCCTAGCTCACAGCAACCTCAAACTCCTGAGCTCAAGGGATCCTCCTGCCTCAGCCTCCCCAGTAGCTACAGGCACACACCACCAGGCCCAGCTAATTTTTCTATTTTTAGTAGAGACGGGGTCTCACTCTTGCTCAGGCTGGTCTCAAACTCCTGAGCTCAAACGATCCTCCCACCTCAGCCTCCCAGAGTGCTAGGATTATGGGCATGAGGCATTGCGCCTGGCCCAGGAAGATGTTTTGAAATGATAAAGAGAATCAGAGGAGTTTGTCAAAGGATGATGAGACCACCACTCAATACGGGAAATGTTGACAAGACAAAGCTGAATGTATTGCTTACTATCGGCAGGGAGAGCTAAGCCCATCAGGCACAGTCTCTCCGAGCACAGCAAACCGTTGGCCTTGTATAGGGTTTTTGTTTGGGGGAAGCATGGAGTGCCAGGAATTGGCAGACTTTCAGGGGCGTAAGTGGGTTGACATCATCTGTAGAAGCATGGCTGCTCAGGTGAGACGGCTGTTGATTAGTTGGCACTCATGGGTGTGCTTATTGGAGTGCGTCTGTCCCTGTTGGGCTGACTCTCATGAGCAAGGGGCTTACTGGGGCAAGTTATTTGTGATCAATTGAATGAGTTTGAAACTAGTTCTTGTGGCTACTTGTTTTCATTTCTACAGAAAAAAAAAATCAGTCTTTTCCTATGTTTGTGGGAACTTTTTTGTTTTTAGTCCTTCCTACTGATCCTCATTGAATTAAGCTATAGGAAAAAAAACTTTTTTTTTGAGACAGGGTCTTGCTCTGTCTTCCAGGCTAGAGTGCAGTGGTGTCATCATAGCTCACTGCAACCTCTCACTCCTGGACTCAAGAGATCCTCCTGCCTCAGCCTCCTGAGTAGCTGGGACTAGAGACCTTCACCACACACCCAGCTAATTTTTTTTTACTTTTTATAGAGACAGGGTTGGGGGGAGGTCCTCACTATGTTGCTCAGGCTGGTCTCGAACTCTTGGCCTCAAGCGATTCTCCCACCTCAGCCTCCCAAAATTCGAGGATTACAGGCGAGCCACGGGGTCCAGCCTAGGAGAAAATGTTAAGCGTTTTGCAGATCTTTACCCCTGTTGGCCATTTTCCTTGAAAAAGAGATTTCTCTGGTGGAGATTTGATTTTCAGTTTACATGTTTATCAGTATGATTTTATTCTGGTTTTTGTCTTTGAATCATTTGTTAGGACAGTGGCTGCACAAAAGCACTTAATATTGTCTATAATAGGCCGGGCGCGGTGGCTCACGCCTGTAATCCTAGCACTCTGGGAGGCCGAGGAGGGTGGATTGCTCAAGGTCAGGAGTTTGAGACCAGCCTGAGCAAGAGCAAGACCCCGTCTTTACTAAAAAATAGAAAGAAATGATCTGTACAACTAAACATATAGAAAAAAATTAGCCGGGCATGGTGGTGCATGCCTGTAGTCCCAGCTACTCGGGAGGCTGAGGCAGAAGGATCGCTTGAGCCCAGGAGTTTGAGGTTGCTGTGAGCTAGGCTGATGCCACGGCACTCTAGCCCCAGCAACAGAGTGAGACTCTGTCTAAAAAAAAAAAAAAATTGTCTACAATAGACATTGAATAACAGTGAGGCAAATAAGTATAACTGGCAAGGCCTGGCAGACATTTCAGAACAATGGCCCAAATTCCCAGACCTGATCACAAAAAAAAGTCTCAAAGATCAAACCTTGTCACACGGACCAACACTGGCATGATGTGGGAGGTGTACAATGTACAACAGCATAAATACCAAGAGGTGAAAATCATTAGGGACCTTCTGATAATCATTCCAAAGTATCAATTACAGGTTAGGACTTGAGAAATGAATTATGCTTTTTAGAAATTTTCACTATTTGAATACTCCCAGTAAATCAAGACAAATTAAAGTTAATGTTTCCTCAAATCTTCCACAATTTACTGTATATCCTCAAATTTGTCTTTCACTACCTTCTTTTGCCATCTGGCACAACCAGTCATTTGTACTTCAAGATACAATTTTTCTCTTTTTTTTTTTCTTATTGCAAGTCTCCGTTGTTTTTCAAATAACTTTAAAATTTTACTCTGTGGAGTCTGATGTTCTATAGTAAAGAAAGTAACGGTAGATATAGTTGTTCTTGTAGAATAGGGAAGCTGTATTGGTCCCTTTGAGAGTTTAGAGGAAGGAGAGGGAAATGTTGGGGGCTAACGTCTCCCTTGGAGCATCAGTGGACAGATTTTGAATAGCTGTTCTTCTGTTTCTTAGCCAGTGTGGGACAATGATTCTTTTTATTACTATCGTGCTCTCAACACCTACAGGTATCCTTATCCACACTCTCCCAATTTATAGAAAATAAACCTTTTTGGTTGTTTTCTAAGTAGAGAGGCAAACATTGTACTGAGTTTTAGCTTATTTACTTTCTAAAGCTCTAGAAATGTCTGGCCACATATTGAATATTTTCTAAATTGGCAACATTTCAATTTATTTTTTCTTATTAAATTCCCTGTTTCAGAGTTGATCCCATTTACAATAAGAGAAGATACAGTTCTCTGCTTTAGCCATGGGTTTACACTAGCTTCTTGAACATTTCCTAAAGTCTATTTTTCATCTTTACTTTGTTGACAAATTGAATCTTTTTAAATTTTTTCCTTTAAAATAATTTCTTCTTAAAGTTTTTTATTGTAGTCAATATTTAAATTTTTGCTTCTGTTTGAAGTTAATTTTTTTTTAAATTTATATAATTGGATGACAAATCTTTTTTCCTTTCCGCTTGTTAAGCATTTTCCCTATCTAAGAGACTAACAGTTCACTAAACTAGTTGATAATTCAGTAGAGGGAATCAAATATGTAACAAATTATTGAATTCTGTAACAATTTTCTGCCTATATTTTGAACATTCAGGAAAATCCCTAATTATGGCCCTTAACTTGACTCTAGACCAGAATTTTTAATTTATCCTTATGGTCTAGAAATTATACAACAAAATTGCTATTTCCCTGAAAAAAGAATAGCTCATTTAGAAGGTGAGGAAAAGCTGAGTAGAAAAAAGAGAGAAATGTAATAAGGATAGGTTTCTAAACATTACAACTTCTTTGACAGAGATTCTCTTGGAGTTAGACATTTTTTTTTGACAATATACTGATTAAAGAAGACAACTATTGACTATTTAGTATTTGTCTCCTAAGTTTTTAGAGTTTCTCTTAAAGATATTAATTTAAAGATATGGACATGTCAAAACATGACATCATCATTCTAAGTCAATTTTTATTTTTGGAGGATGAAACATTAGTATGGCCAAACCCATAACAACACAAGAAAAAGCAGCCATGACGATCAGTCAGTCTACAGTGTGAGGTTTTGAAGGTTGTTTGGGTTCCCCAACCAAGCAAGAGAGTATCAAGGGGCCATACAATCAACAACCTGGCAATCCTTGACTTTTGAGTAGGGATGAAACAAGGTGAGCTTCTTTCACAAGTTAAGAAAAAGAATGCTTGACCTCTTGAAGGTTTTATAGTAGTCTTTAAACAAAGTTTGGCCAACCCTTTTTTCACCAACTGATTGCTTGTCTAATGGACCTCCAACCATCAGCCCTCAAGGCTGGCTTCATTGTGTTGGAAACTTATCTGGCCTATGCTTCCGTATGTTTCCTGTGGATCACTCACTTATGCACTCAGTAGAAACAAATAATCCACGACAAAACAAAAACACAACAAGACTTTGTACATATAGACAAATAGCAGCAAAAGAAAAGTAAGCAGCAGAAGAATAAGCATGTTAATAGTAAAAAAAATTATCAAATGGTATACTTCCAATACAAAAGGTCTAGTTATCTTATACATAGATCTATGTCTAAATAAAGACCTATTTGCCTACAGATCCTAGAATAACAAAATAAGTTCAACACTAAGGACTCACTGAAACTAGTCATAGGTCAGATTATTGTTGAGACTAACTCATTTGGCAACATATCTGAAGGGTAAATAGAATTTTGGCACAAGGTGCCCAGTGGGTGCATCTGTTGGTCTAATGGTCCCCTGGAATGCTGCCAAATGAGGGGTTTTAAAACAATCTTGGTGGAACGTCCATAATTGTCAAAATTCAAACAGATCTTCACTCAATATCTAAAATAAAAAAACAAAGATAACCTATTTCTTGTTATAGTAAGAGATGTGGGTCAGGTGAGTCTTTTCAAGCAGAACAAATGGCTGATTTTATATAATATTTTGGGGAAGCATAGAGTTCAGGAATTGGTCGACTCTCAGAAACGTAAGTAGGTTGACATCATCTATAGAAGTGTGATTACTCAGCTGAGACTATTATTGATTGGGTCCCCTCAGAGACATGCTTATTGGAGTGAGTCTGTTCTTGATTGGCTGAGTTTCAGAAGTGAGAGATTGACACTGAGTGGCTGGGTTGCAAAATTGTGTTCACTGAGACGAGTTGTTGTTTGATAGAACATATTTAAAACTAGTTATGGTGGCTACTCGTCACTGTGGCTTCAGAATAATCAGTCTTTTCCCATGTTTGTAAGAACTTTTTTTTCTCAAGTTCAAGAATAAGATAAAGTAAGAAAGAAAAAATAAGAGAAATATTGGGAGCTACACATGACTGAGCATGCATGATAGAGCTCTGTCAAAAATGGTATAATTTACCACTCTGGAACAGGTGTCAGCCTTTGAGTTAGATGGAGATAGTAAAATCTTTGGTATGAGTGAGATTCCTGTGTGTAAGGTTGTACTTTGTATGGTTGAACCAGTAGAAGAAGGAAAAAAGGGATTCTTCTGAAAGAGTTGCAGTTGAAATCAGTACATATTTAGATAATTTCAAAATTTCACTACCTACTGGCATTATCACTTATTGTGCACAATATTCCTTTTTAGGAAACATATTTGTAAACCATATATATATATATATATATATATATAAATTTGTTGAGAGGGTGTTCTGTATTCTGCTTTTACATTCCTTTACTTTTTTTTTCTTCTGTATTTGATCATTAAGGCAGGGTTCCCATCAGAGAACAATATGGTAAGTCACTTCTAGTTTTAATTTATGATATCTTCTTCATTTCCAAGGCAACTTGTTACAGTGGTATTTGTGACCACAGAGTTAGAACTTTATCATAGAACTAAACATTAGAGATAGTAATTCTAAATATATTTTTGGAAAAGAAGAGAAAGGACCATGGCACTCTAGCCCAGGCAAGAGAGTGAGACTCTGTCTAAAAAAAAAAAAAAATTGTCTACAATAGACATTGAATAACAGTGAGGCAAATAAGTATAACTGGCAAGGCCTGGCAGACATTTCAGAACAATGGCCCAAATTCCCAGACCTGATCACAAAAAAAAGTCTCAAAGATCAAACCTTGTCACACGGACCAACACTGGCATGATGTGGGAGGTGTACAATGTACAACAGCATAAATACCAAGAGGTGAAAATCATTAGGGACCTTCTGATAATCATTCCAAAGTATCAATTACAGGTTAGGACTTGAGAAATGAATTATGCTTTTTAGAAATTTTCACTATTTGAATACTCCCAGTAAATCAAGACAAATTAAAGTTAATGTTTCCTCAAATCTTCCACAATTTACTGTATATCCTCAAATTTGTCTTTCACTACCTTCTTTTGCCATCTGGCACAACCAGTCATTTGTACTTCAAGATACAATTTTTCTCTTTTTTTTTTTCTTATTGCAAGTCTCCGTTGTTTTTCAAATAACTTTAAAATTTTACTCTGTGGAGTCTGATGTTCTATAGTAAAGAAAGTAACGGTAGATATAGTTGTTCTTGTAGAATAGGGAAGCTGTATTGGTCCCTTTGAGAGTTTAGAGGAAGGAGAGGGAAATGTTGGGGGCTAACGTCTCCCTTGGAGCATCAGTGGACAGATTTTGAATAGCTGTTCTTCTGTTTCTTAGCCAGTGTGGGACAATGATTCTTTTTATTACTATCGTGCTCTCAACACCTACAGGTATCCTTATCCACACTCTCCCAATTTATAGAAAATAAACCTTTTTGGTTGTTTTCTAAGTAGAGAGGCAAACATTGTACTGAGTTTTAGCTTATTTACTTTCTAAAGCTCTAGAAATGTCTGGCCACATATTGAATATTTTCTAAATTGGCAACATTTCAATTTATTTTTTCTTATTAAATTCCCTATTTCAGAGTTGATCCCATTTACAATAAGAGAAGATACAGTTCTCTGCTTTAGCCATGGGTTTACACTAGCTTCTTGAACATTTCCTAAAGTCTATTTTTCATCTTTACTTTGTTGACAAATTGAATCTTTTTAAATTTTTTCCTTTAAAATAATTTCTTCTTAAAGTTTTTTATTGTAGTCAATATTTAAATTTTTGCTTCTGTTTGAAGTTAATTTTTTTTTAAATTTATATAATTGGATGACAAATCTTTTTTCCTTTCCGCTTGTTAAGCATTTTCCCTATCTAAGAGACTAACAGTTCACTAAACTAGTTGATAATTCAGTAGAGGGAATCAAATATGTAACAAATTATTGAATTCTGTAACAATTTTCTGCCTATATTTTGAACATTCAGGAAAATCCCTAATTATGGCCCTTAACTTGACTCTAGACCAGAATTTTTAATTTATCCTTATGGTCTAGAAATTATACAACAAAATTGCTATTTCCCTGAAAAAAGAATAGCTCATTTAGAAGGTGAGGAAAAGCTGAGTAGAAAAAAGAGAGAAATGTAATAAGGATAGGTTTCTAAACATTACAACTTCTTTGACAGAGATTCTCTTGGAGTTAGACATTTTTTTTTGACAATATACTGATTAAAGAAGACAACTATTGACTATTTAGTATTTGTCTCCTAAGTTTTTAGAGTTTCTCTTAAAGATATTAATTTAAAGATATGGACATGTCAAAACATGACATCATCATTCTAAGTCAATTTTTATTTTTGGAGGATGAAACATTAGTATGGCCAAACCCATAACAACACAAGAAAAAGCAGCCATGACGATCAGTCAGTCTACAGTGTGAGGTTTTGAAGGTTGTTTGGGTTCCCCAACCAAGCAAGAGAGTATCAAGGGGCCATACAATCAACAACCTGGCAATCCTTGACTTTTGAGTAGGGATGAAACAAGGTGAGCTTCTTTCACAAGTTAAGAAAAAGAATGCTTGACCTCTTGAAGGTTTTATAGTAGTCTTTAAACAAAGTTTGGCCAACCCTTTTTTCACCAACTGATTGCTTGTCTAATGGACCTCCAACCATCAGCCCTCAAGGCTGGCTTCATTGTGTTGGAAACTTATCTGGCCTATGCTTCCGTATGTTTCCTGTGGATCACTCACTTATGCACTCAGTAGAAACAAATAATCCACGACAAAACAAAAACACAACAAGACTTTGTACATATAGACAAATAGCAGCAAAAGAAAAGTAAGCAGCAGAAGAATAAGCATGTTAATAGTAAAAAAAATTATCAAATGGTATACTTCCAATACAAAAGGTCTAGTTATCTTATACATAGATCTATGTCTAAATAAAGACCTATTTGCCTACAGATCCTAGAATAACAAAATAAGTTCAACACTAAGGACTCACTGAAACTAGTCATAGGTCAGATTATTGTTGAGACTAACTCATTTGGCAACATATCTGAAGGGTAAATAGAATTTTGGCACAAGGTGCCCAGTGGGTGCATCTGTTGGTCTAATGGTCCCCTGGAATGCTGCCAAATGAGGGGTTTTAAAACAATCTTGGTGGAACGTCCATAATTGTCAAAATTCAAACAGATCTTCACTCAATATCTAAAATAAAAAAACAAAGATAACCTATTTCTTGTTATAGTAAGAGATGTGGGTCAGGTGAGTCTTTTCAAGCAGAACAAATGGCTGATTTTATATAATATTTTGGGGAAGCATAGAGTTCAGGAATTGGTCGACTCTCAGAAACGTAAGTAGGTTGACATCATCTATAGAAGTGTGATTACTCAGCTGAGACTATTATTGATTGGGTCCCCTCAGAGACATGCTTATTGGAGTGAGTCTGTTCTTGATTGGCTGAGTTTCAGAAGTGAGAGATTGACACTGAGTGGCTGGGTTGCAAAATTGTGTTCACTGAGACGAGTTGTTGTTTGATAGAACATATTTAAAACTAGTTATGGTGGCTACTCGTCACTGTGGCTTCAGAATAATCAGTCTTTTCCCATGTTTGTAAGAACTTTTTTTTCTCAAGTTCAAGAATAAGATAAAGTAAGAAAGAAAAAATAAGAGAAATATTGGGAGCTACACATGACTGAGCATGCATGATAGAGCTCTGTCAAAAATGGTATAATTTACCACTCTGGAACAGGTGTCAGCCTTTGAGTTAGATGGAGATAGTAAAATCTTTGGTATGAGTGAGATTCCTGTGTGTAAGGTTGTACTTTGTATGGTTGAACCAGTAGAAGAAGGAAAAAAGGGATTCTTCTGAAAGAGTTGCAGTTGAAATCAGTACATATTTAGATAATTTCAAAATTTCACTACCTACTGGCATTATCACTTATTGTGCACAATATTCCTTTTTAGGAAACATATTTGTTATATATATAAATTTGTTGAGAGGGTGTTCTGTATTCTGCTTTTACATTCCTTTACTTTTTTTTTCTTCTGTATTTGATCATTAAGGCAGGGTTCCCATCAGAGAACAATATGGTAAGTCACTTCTAGTTTTAATTTATGATATCTTCTTCATTTCCAAGGCAACTTGTTACAGTGGTATTTGTGACCACAGAGTTAGAACTTTATCATAGAACTAAACATTAGAGATAGTAATTCTAAATATATTTTTGGAAAAGAAGAGAAAGGACCATGGCACTCTAGCCCAGGCAAGAGAGTGAGACTCTGTCTCAAAAAAAAAAAAAAAAAAGAGAGAGAGAAAGGAAAAGATAGCATCAGTACCAGTATGATCTATCAGCTTGATCTCTGGATTCAGACAGACCTGGGTTTAAGTCCTGGCTTTCCGACTTACTTATGAATTGTATGGCCTGGGGCAAGTTACTCAACTTCTCCAAGCTTCTGTGTTCTCACTTGTAAAATGGTAATAAAAAATAATACCTACTTTCTATGGCTGTTGAGAGGATTCAAAGCAATAAATTATGTAGAGAGCTTAGCATAGGTCCTGGCACATGGTAGACATCTAATAAATGGGGTATATCATTTTTGTAATTAATAGGAAAAAAGTATGAAGAGACTTTATACTAAATGCATGATTTATGTGCTTTTCTTCCCTTATTTCAATTTTGTTTCTGCATAAATAAAAATTACTTTTAATATTTTGAAACCCTTTTCCTAACATTTACTACACAAAAATCTACTTAGATCTTCACAGCCCTTTATGATAAGAAATATCTTGGTAATTATGTTAATATACTTATGGTAAAAAATAGCCTCACTTGAATAAGGTAATAAGGATGGAAATACGAGGTCAAAGAAATGCATGAGTTCATTAAGTGTGGCTAAAGTATCCAGGGAGGATGGTAATTTATACTCCTAAAGAATTTTCGCTCCAGCAACTCTGTCTATCTAATGACATAATAAATGGAGCCATGGACCACTGCAGCAGAAAATGATGAAGTGTCCATTCAGAACAGGGACTCCTGGTCCTTACAATGGCTCAAATATGTAGAGACATAATGAGGACTGCAAAAGGACAAGTAATACCTTTGTGAAGTCTGTGGCACATACCATTTCACCCTGGGAAAATGAAAGAAAAGTTCTGAACAGCTCTGACTGAATAATTACCTAGTGAATGAATATAGCATAATATATTTAAACATCCTCCTACTGTGGAACATGTACTTTTCCCCTGTATTTTTTCATTTTATATTATAAATGACGATGCCATGAGCATCTTTGTATATAGAGCTTTTTCTTCCACTGAAGCAGTGTGGTACAATAATAATGAGTCCACACCCAGAAGCAACACTATCCAGTTTCAAATCCCAGCTCTACCACTGACCAACCATGTGATCTTAAGCAATTTATTTAACCTTTGTGTCCTTCGGTTTCCTCATGTGTAAAATGGGGATGATAAAAGTTCCTACTTCATATGGCTGCTGTGAAGATTAAATCACTTAATATACTTAAAGCACTTAGAAAAGTGCCTGGCACTAAGTAAGCATTCTACGTGGAACTACAAATGCTCCTCGACTTCCCATGGGGTTGCATCCTGATAAATTCATTGTAAATTGAAAATATCTTAAGTTGAAAATGCGCGGCTGACTGGAAGTTGAGACTTGCTTTCCCTGCCCAGCATCGTCGAAGAAGTACAGCTTTTGCATCATCATAAAGTCAACAAATCCCAAGTCGAACCACCATTAAGTCAGCAACAGTCTGTACTATTGATAATTAAATTTTTATTTAGGATAAATATTCAGTTGTAAAAGGGAATTTATACGTTTATGCTCTCAATGTTTAATACTAAGTTTCTTTTTCAAATCACTGTATTGCATCAGTTTATATTAACAGTAGCAATGCCTGGGTGCTTATCTTTCTACAACTTCATTCATAGTTTTATGATTTTTCTTATACTTTTAAGTTTATTGAGTATGAGACATTACCTTGTTGTCATTTTTAATGTGAATTTATTTAATTGCTACTGAAGGTTTTTTAAGTTAATTGATTATTTCCTCTTATTTGAATGCCATTAGTGCCCTTTTGTTCTTAGGGACTGGATGTTAGGTTTTAGTTTTGACTAAAGACTAACGTATTCAAAATTTCATTACTTCGTTTGACATACTTCAAGTAATCCCTTCAGTTTCTTGTTTTCTTTTTAAGCTTCTGTTATTGTTTTTATTTTACAGACATTTTTAATGTTTGTATAGTCAAGTGTATCCATCTTCTATTTTTTTGTTTGCTCTTATTATTTATTTATTTTTTCTGAACAATGCTTTTTTTTATATCAAACAGAATTTACTGTTTGATTTCAGCCTTGAGCAAAACATATCCATTAATTTAATGAATATTTTCTTAGCAGTTATGGTGCAGTGGGTTATCTATTATGGGGCTAAACCATAAAATGCACTGTTTTCCCCATTCTTGTTTGCTCTTATTATTATCTTTTCTTCTTATTTGCTTCCAATCTGATTTGTTAATATTTTAACTTTCTGTAGTTATCTCCTAAAGGGCAGAGACTCTGTTGTTAGTACCATCGTTATCTATATGCCTATCCCAGTCCCCACATGAAATGAATAACCCATAAAAATTTGCAGAATGAATGAATACATGAAGGAACAAGTGAATTGGTCCCAGTATCCACAGACCACACAAGCCTGAGATTATATAAGACCACATTTCCTCTAATAGCCAGATTATGAAAACCATAAACTTGCATTCCATAGGCTATAAAAAACCCATTCTTCCATGGGATTTCCCTACCATGGACCTATTCTATTGCACGTTCCACTAAATCAGTACTCCTGATCATTTATCACCACTCTTAGAGTCCAGAAGGTCACTTGTGCCATCTGATAAACAGCTTCTCCAGAATGCCACTCTGCCCTATCAGTTCCTCTCCAAGCATGGACTCCAATCCCTCCCTTAATTCTCTAAAGCACAGGTAAGACAACAATAAAACAATTAAGAAAAATGTACTGTAGATTTGGGTATGAAAGAAATACAATACAGTGTAGATTCCAAATGTTACTTTTGGAACACCCAATGTGGCAGTGGCCAGATCACCCCCACCAACGGAAAATCTCCGGACATCTCACAAAGATATTCAGAGAGATCTTTCCTCTCCAAATCCATGTCCTTCCTCATATGGCTGTTGTGAAAAGTATATGAGTTAAATTAAACAATTAGCAGTGGGAGCACTCACTCATGCAGAGTGTAGTCTGGCTCCCATAGCTCAGAAAAGGCAATGAGGAAGGTCAGCAGTGTATTTTATAGGTCTGAGTTATTCTGTCTTAAGTAACATCATGAGAAAGACACCAATAGTCTGAGCACTATTGGACCAAGCCTAACCCTACGGATTCCCTTTCACACTTTTCATCTTCATCACAAAGAGCTCAATCTACACAACCTTCTTGGCATGGTCTAGTGTGACAATCTCCTGTTATCAATTACTTAGATAAAACACACACACACAAACACATACACTCTTCCAAAAAAAAAAAATAAACAGTACTTTGCAAGGACAGTTCAGCCTAAATCTATATTCCAGGGATACATATGTTTCCCCTTTTGATTTCTAAGGGACATACACCATCCAATAAACCCAATTTACACTTCTAAACTAAACTTGCAGTTTACTAGAAACTTCAGTTTCCTCAAAAAACAAATGAGTACTTGCTCTACATTTGTGTAAATGCAAAAGGTCCATTCTGGTGATTTTCCCCAAATAAAGCAAGTCTGCTCCAAAGATGAGTTGATGACTCTACTGCCATAAAAAGAAAACAGCTGCCAACTTTTAAATGATTTAATGCCAACTTTCAAAATAAGTAAAGTTCTGATGGGCAGCCTCTTGCAGAATGAATAAAAATTTAGTGTGAGGTGAAGGTCTAAGTTAATGTTTCTCCACGTAAATACCGGGTTATCTTAGTCCATTTTGTATTGCTATAACAGAATACCACAGACTGGGTAATTTATCAAGAAAAGAAACGTATTACTTAGTTTCTGGAGGCGGTGAAGTCCAAGTTCGAGGGGCCCATATCTGGTGAGGGCCTTTGTGCTGTGACATACAAGGATGGCGGGCGGAAGTGCAAGAGAGCACAAGAGCAAGCAAGAGATCAAACTTGCAGCTCCAAACCCTTTTTAAATGGGCATTAATCCCATTATGAGGGCATTAATCCCATATGAGGGTGGAACATGAACACTTCCCATTAGGCCTCACCTCCCAACACTGTTACATTAGGGATTAAGTGTCCAACACATGCTTTTTGGGGGGGACATATTCAAACCATAGCACTAGTTTTCTTATTAGTTCTTAAATTATGATCCCTTTCTTCATCATTTGGGTACTCTGAGTTCATCATATCCTAAACTTCTATGAAAACTAGGTTATCTATGCATTTGATTACCCTGTACTTCATTTCTTTTTAACTTTTCCATATCCATTCTACTGTTTCCTTTAAAATCCTAGTATCTAGCAAGAATAGTTCTTCCTAATTGTTCTTTCTTTTTTCCTCTTAGATTACTATTCGATTGATAATTCTGTCCATTTATTTTACCAAAACTGTTTTAGAATTATTATTACTGAGTTTTATAAAGTATTCTTTGATTTTTAATGGGAAATTGCTAAATCTATTCATTGATTTGGGAAATATCATCTTTACTAACCACAATCATACTATGTCTCTGCATTTATTTATTTATTTATGTTTTTTGAATTCTTTCATTAAAGTTTTGGGGTTTTTTGTTTGTTTAGAGAGAAACAGGGTCTCTCTCTGTTGCCCAGGCTGGAGTGCAGTGGCACAATCATGGCTCACTGTGACCTCGAACTCAAGTGATCCTCCCGCCTCAGCCTCCCAAGTAGCTGAAACTAAAGGCATCCACCACCATGCTCGGCTAATTTTTCTTATTTTTTTGTAGCGATGGGGTCTCACTATGTTGTTGCCTAGGCTGGTCTCAAACTCCTGGCCTCAAGCGATCCTCCCGTCTTGGCCTTACAAAGTGCTAGGATTAAGGTGTGAGCCACCAAACCCAGCCTAGAGGTTTTTTTATAGTTTACTTTATATGTCTTGAACATTCCACACTAATTTCCTTATATTTTTATATTTTATAATTTGCTGACGTGAATAAAATCACTTTTCAGCTACCTTTTCTAATTGGTATATTTAGGGAAAATATGGGTATTTGCAGATTTATTTTGTATTTTGCCATTTCACTGAATGCTTTTAATATTTCTAGTAGTTTTTAGGGGGGTAGGATGGCTTAATTTGGGTCTTATATTTGTTCAAGTAACATTCATGTTTCCTTTTTCCTCAATATTTAGTTCTCATTTCTTTTGAAGGTCCTACTGAGATGAAAAGAATTTTCAGCATTAAATTGGAGAATAATGGTAATACAAAGTACCTTTGCTTCGTTCATTTTTTAAAGGAAAATGTTATGAGATCTGCTCTGCCATTTATAAAGTCAACCCAGTTTTATGTTCTTAGTTTTCCTTTTGTTATGTCAAGAAATAGCCATCCTATCTCTCAATTTTAAGGTGTTTAAGACTGGATTTTGGATTTTGTCAGATGTTATTTGGGACTTTTATTGATATGATTATACAGTTTTGTTATTGAAGTTTTGGTATATGGTTTTTATTTTGACAGTTTCCTTTTCATCGGCTCATTCATTCACTGATTCACAGAGAATTTCCCTGAATCCCCGATCCTGAGTAGACTATCCTCACTCTTTATCACATCCCTCATTTTTTCTCTTCATGGCAATTATTATCTGGAATCACTATTATCTAGAATTAACTAGTTTATTTGTTTACATGTTATTATCTGTTCACTATGCATGTCTGTTCACCCTTACTGATATTGCCTGTTTTGAAATCTTTATTGGTCAGATCATCATTGCCATATTAAATTGTGATATACTTTGATCTAGCATTACAGTACCTGAAGAATGGAGCTAATGGAATCCAAAGCTGCTTCCTAAACCCTGGCTTTTCCTGAAGATCTCTTTGCAAGCCATCTCTGTGCATAAGTGGCCTTTCACTCAGGAAAAAGTATTGCATGGAACTGATGTTCCTCAGTTTCTGAGCTAATGTTCTGATGTACTCTAAGTCTTGCCGCTACTAGACACAGCGAGTCCTGGGATTTATGTACACTTTGATTCAAAGATTATACAAATTAGAACCCATCATCATTAAACTGTTTTGAGCAAAAGATAAAGTATTTCTAAACAAATAATGAGATCAAGATAACAGCATTAGATAAGAAATTACACTTGGAGTCTAGCCCAGATATTTTCACTGTTTCCTATGTGACCTTGGTCAAGTTATTTATCCTCTGAGAGTCCTCCTCTGTAAAATGAGGGAACTGCATTAGATTTATCAATGCCTTCTAGCTGCAATTTAAAATGAATAATTTATTATAGAAATTTATAAATTAATATTAATAAACTTTTATATCTAAATTGTTAAAATAAACCTGAGTAACCTTTAGATACTGCTACCTTATCAAAATATGATGGTGATATAGTGGGATTTTTGCACCCAAACTTCCAATCATCTCTTTCAATTAAATCTCATTCATCGAATGATTTGGAGAAGTACTTCTGCAATAGGAAACTCTGGGATAGTCTCCTTAGCTCCTTCACTTATTCTAGGATCTGCTTTCCCCTCTCTCTTTCCTCCTTCCACTGTAGTTCAGCTATCGTGTGACCTTTCCTTCTATCCACAGCTAATTAATCTGTGGTTCGGGTATGGGTACCTCCCCAGTCAGGGCCAGCAAGTGCCATCCCTAGAATTTGTGTCTTAGATAGGACAAAAGATGGAAAGGGAGTTGGTCCCCAATGCTTGAAGCCATAAAATGTAAACCTTGGGTGTACTACACTGCCACGTCCCCCTTGGGAAAGATGGTCTGCAGAAACAAGCAGCAAGCAGAAGATCTAAGATTGCTGGTCCCCAGGCTAGCCGGATCCCTATCTCTAGAGTAGGTTGTTCACCTTGTCCTTGAGAAACACCCCAGTATACTTTCAATAAGTTCCTCTTTTTGCCTAAGCTGGTCAGAGTCTAGTTTTATGCCTTCTACCCTACAAAAAAAAAAATCGAAAATAATCCAACTTGTATCTGAATAAAATCAAATCTGTCATCTTCGAATAATCTCCCATCCAGGGATGATGACTTCTCTCATATCCCTGTTCATCTCTGTGACTTCTGTAAGACTGCCTTGAGTTATCTGCTCACATTATTCCCTTCTTTTCAATTGAAAATTTCCCATTAGCTTAACTAGTATGAGATGTACTTTCTCCAACTAAAATTGACCTGAATGGCATAGAGGTATTTTCACCTTATATCTGTCACTTGTGAGCCCGTCTCCTTCAGTTTCTGTTGCACAGAGTACTATAGTTTGCCACAGGATCTTAGCCACAGATCAGTAAACTATGCATAGATTTTTGTTGCACCTCTAAGATGGGCCTTAATTACATCTTCTCAGACCTTGAAGTGAGACAAAAAATAGAGATGTTCAACAGTTTGTAAGAAATATCTTTTAAACTCAAAGAACTTAAGATACACTAGAATCATGGTAAATTCTCAAAATAGCGATGTGATAACATCCTACTTCCTCAGCAATCCAAATTCCAGTATTATATCCACGACAATTACAAGCAATTATGCACTTGGTATATCAGAACATACTTCTGAAGAAAGAACACAAATTATTTGAGCAAAAATGAGCATAAACGTGACTAACCAGCATAGAGAAAAGGGTTAATGAGAAAGTGGGAAAGGTGTTAGGGATGTAAACTAATAGCTTACCCCCAACTATTGTTGAAATTTTCCTTTAGTTTGATTTTTTAGATGTCTTATCAGCTTATATGTTCTTCGTAATAAAATTCCCTAATGATTTTTCTTTCTAATTTATGTAAATATGTATGCCCTCAGAAAAATCCAATTCCAAGACTAGAAAGCTTTCCTTCTGTTTAGTCCTAAGGGAGTATGAGATGTGTTTTCCCCCATAGGCAACACAAATCCTGTGAAATGGAGACAGAGCTTTCATGCCTTAAAATTCATTTCTCTGATTGTACAATCATTACCAGTATAGGCAAAGCAAATCCAAATTACCACTTCTACTTCAGGCCAACTAGAGAAGAGACAGCTCTCATTTTAGAATTCTTTAAATCCTCCCTGTCAGGAATGCTAAGAAAAGCATAACATACACAGTAACAGATTGGTCTTTTGACAAACTGCCAATCTATTGACTCTTAAAGAAAGAACAACAATAAATACCAAGGACAAAACAAAAGTAATAGCTGAGAAAAGCCTTTGAAAATTGAACTAAAAATGCAGAGGAAAGCCAGGCGCAGTGGCACGTGTCTATAGTCCCAGCAACTAGGGAGGCTGAGGCAGGAGGATCATCTGAGCCTAGGAGTTTCAGGCCAGCCGGGCCAACATAGTGAGATTTCATCTCTTGAAAAAAAAAAAATAAAAAAAAAAAAAAAAAAAAAAAAGGAGCCAGCCCAGCACACATATGTAACTTCAGAGTCCCAAGAGAAAACTTCATAAGGAAATCTTTTATTGCTATAAAAGTTAGAAGCCAGTGCAGCATACATATGTAACTTCAGAGCCCCAAGGGAAAACTTTATAAAGAAATCTTTTATTGCTATAAAAGTTTGAATACATATCTTTATAGCAGAAATGCCCCATGGTTTGGTGGAATGCATGAGATGGTTGGATCTTATGATTCCAGAATTTCTTGTGTAGAAATTAAAAATTATAAACAGACTCTCCTATTATCTTTGTTTGGTTTCTATCTCCAGGGATGATTTATTTTAAAAGATATGCATATAGGTGTCTTGAATTTTTTAATCTGTAAATTTTGCTATAACCATCTGTGTTTAAAAATATAAACTTTTCAGGATAGAATGTCTCTGTTTTATGAAAGCTGCTCATTCATTTGTAAATTAATTTTGTGCAGAATTTTCATGACATACAAAACATGAAAAATTATACGGCAGTTTATTTGGATCAATTACATGTAATTTCACATGGGTTATAATAAAATCATAACACTGGCTACTAAATTATCAATGGGATTAAGCCTGAATTTAATATTTAAATATTTAATTCCAGTTATTAACCTGCTAACTCAAAATTATATACATTGGAATCCTTTTTTTATTACTCGAAATTAAAAATGAAACTTCGTCTAGAATGTCATTTTACAGCTTTAAAAAGTAGTATCAAAAATTCTGGTTTAAGCAGTCAGAGATTTTTTTTCTGTCTTTTCTCTCCTGAAATCACCTGAAAATGACAGTAAGGGAAATTTTTTTAAAATGTAAATCTACAAGCTCAGGGAGAACTGGAGAGAGACTACAGCAGACAATGAATGTTAAATTCATGAAGATGGAAAGTAGATGGAGAAGTGAAACTGGCTTAGAAGAGCAGAGAAACCTGAAATCAAAGTGCCTAATACCAAACTGAAGTAACTGATTCTCTCTGCAGTGCCAGGAAAGGGCTCAGGCATTGGAAGTACCGAAAAGGGCCGAGATGCACAGTGAAAGTGACAACAGGAAAACCCGTTGAAAAGAGCCTTGGAGCCCTACCCTGTGAAGCCAGCTAACTACTCTTGTCTCACCCTGGGGAGAGGGGAGGTTTATTCTCTGTGGTAATTGAACCAGTGAGACCCCAGATTTGGGGACTCCAGACACACAGAGGGAAAGAAAGAGGCACCAGCATAAAAATAAGGGACTAATTAGAGTTAGGCATGATGAACATCCCATCTCCACTCCTATAACCCTTTCCAGGTCCCAGAACACCAGGAGTCATTTTTATTCTTCCCAATCAAGACATCAGAGGAGCCTTCTATAGAGACCCAGACAAGTCCTCCAACACAAAAGCTGTCTTAGTGTTCCCCTGACCTACGGAGATGCCCACCTGTCCACAAATTCCTTCATCACACAAGAGCTTCCAATCTGCTTTCCGGCGCTTTACTCTTAAATATGTCTGAATGGAGAGCCAAGCCTCACCACACATCTCAGGAAAGCCACAGACAAAAATGAAACGCATAGACAAAAACATAAGAAAAAGACCTTGGGAGTCAGGTGAAGAATGCAAGCAATAGAAAAAACTGTTTTGTAATTCTAATCAATATCCTCTAAGAGACAAGAGAAGACTAATCCAGTCTTTTCCTCCCAGGCCCTCCACAAAAGATTGGATTTGAGATACCTTAGATATCATTCTAAGTCTTGCCACAATTTGTTACTATATTTGCTTTGTTGGGATTGAACAATATGCCCATATAATCTTTATTTTTACAGAGTGTAACACAAACATCCAAAACATTTATCAAAACCAACACATTTCTAAAGAAAAAAAAAAATGTTCATTCTTCCATTTTGGTTATGCTGTTAATAATGTTAATCAAATTAGCATCATTTTCAATTCACCTAGCACAAATTATTATTCATCCCAAACAATAACAATAATAATAGGCCACATATAGTGGCTCACACCTATAATTGCAATACTTTGGGAGGCCAAGGCAGGAGGATTGCTTGAGCCCAGGAGTTTGAGGCTGCATTATTTCCCCTTCATTCCTAAAGGATATTTTTGCTAGATACAGGATTTGGGTTGACAGTTCTTTTCTTTCAGCACTTGAAAAATGTGTCACTTCCTCTCACCTCCCTGGTTTCTGATGTAAAATCTACTGTCATTGGAATTGTTTTTCTCTTATAGATAAGGTCTCATTTCTTGCTCTCTGCTTTCAAGATTTTTTCTTTGTTTTTAGTTTTCAGAAGTCGAATTATGATGTGTCTTGGTATGGATCTTTTTGGGTTTATTCTTTAGGTTTCATTTGTCTTTTTTTTTAATAACAGCTTTATTGAGATATAATTTATATACCATAAAATTCACCCTTTTAACATTTACAATTCAGTAGTTTTTAGTATATTCACAGGTTGTGCAACCTCCACCAACTTTAGAACACTTTCATCACCTCAAAAAGAAACCCTATCCCTATTAGTAATCACTCTTTATTTCCCCTCTGACCCTTGCAAACCACTAATATACTTTCTGTCTCTACATGTTTGCTTATTCTAGATATTTCACATAAATATAATCATGCAATATATGGTTTTTGTAACTGGCTTCTTTCACTCAAAGAAAGTATAATGTTTTCAAGGTTCATTTATAATGTAGCATGTATTAGTACTTTATATTAGTTGGCCTTTTTAGTGCCAACTAATATTCCATTGTATGGATACACTATATTTTGTTTCTTCATTAATCAATTGATGAACATTTGAGTTATTCCACTTTTGGGGATTGCAAATAATTATTAATAATGCTGCTATGAACATTTGTGCACAACTTTTTGTGTAGACATGTTTTCATTTCTATCAGGAGTGGAATTTCTGGGTGATATGGTAACTCTGTATTTAATTGTTTGAAGAACTGCCAGACTGTTTTCCAAAGCAGATGTAGCATTTGACATTTTCACCAGCAATGTGTGGGGGTTCCAATTTCTCACGTCCTTTCTGATACTTGTTATCTGCCTTCTTATTATAGCTATCTTAACGGGTATAAGGTGGGACCTCCTTTTTTTGATTTGCATTTCCCTATTGGCTAATGATGCTGCTGTTTTTGATATGCTTGTTAGTTATTTGTATATCTTCTTTGAAGAAATGTCTATATAGACCCTTTTCCCATTTTTAAATTAGGTTAATTGTCTTTTTATTATTGAGATGTGAGAGTTTTATATCTATTCTACATATAAGTCTCTTATCATATATGTGATTTGTGAATAATTTTTTCCCATTCTGTGAGTTGTCTCCTTACTTTCTTTCTTGATGATGCCCTTTGAAGCACAAAAGTTGAGAAAGTCCAATTTACCTATTTTTCTTTTGATGCTTGTGGTTTTGATGTCATATGTAAGCAGTCTTCCTAACTCAAGGTGACAAACATTTATTTCCATGTTTACTTCTAAGAATTTTATAGTTTTAGCTCTTACATTTTGTTCTATGATCCATTCTGAGTTAATTTTTATATATGGTGTAAGGCATGTCCTGACTTTATTCTTTTTTCCTGTGGATACCCAGTTGTCTCAGTAATATTTGTTGAAAAGACTATCTTTCCCCCTCCCCCTATTTAACTGTTTTGGCACCTTTGTTGAAAATTCGCTCAGCTTCTTGAATCTGTAGGTTTATGTCTTTCACCAAATTTCAGAAGTTTACAGCTATTATTTCTTTGAATATTTTTTTAGCCCCACCTTCTTTCACTCCTCCTCCCGGGACTCTGATTTCACAAACGTTACATCTTCCGTGATAGTCATTTAGTTCCATGAGACTCTGTTCATTATTTTTTTTCTTAGTCTAATTTTTCTTTTGTTAGACTGAGGAATTTCTGTTCTTCTGTCTTCAAATTCCCTGATTCTTTCCTCTGTACCCTCCAACCTGTTATTAAACCCATCCATTTAGTTTTTTGTTTTGATTCTTGTATTTTTCAGTTTGAAATTTCCATCTGTTTTTTCTTTACATCTTCTATTTCTTTGATAAGTCTGTTTTTTCATTTGTTTCAAGTGTTTTCATAGTTGCTCACTGACACATTTTTATGATATCTGCTTTAAAATCTTTGTCAGATAATTCTAACATCTCTGTCTTCTCAGTTTGCATCTATTAATTGCCTTTTTTCTTGCAGTTTGAGATCGTTCCAATTCTCAATATGATGAGTGATTTTCATGAAACCTGGACATTTGGGGTATTATGAGATTTGGTATCTTATTTACATCTTCTCATTTAGCTGGCTTTTTCTAACACGGTGTCGGCAGGGGAAGTGGGGGCTGGAAGCAGGCGTCACCTCATTGCTGCCAGGTTGAAGGAGAAATCCAAGTTCCTCACTTGGCCTCCACTGACACCAAAGATGAGAGGCTCCTCATTATTGCCCAGTAGTGATCAAAGTCCTGGATCCCTACTTCACCTTCTCTGACCACCCTTGGAAGGAGGGGTTGTGGCACCTTGTTACAGCCTGGTAAGGGTGGGAATGTAGGCTCTCCACTAGGCCTTTGCTGCCATGAGTGGGGTGGGGTCACAATTCTTTACGTAGTTTTTGGCTGGAGTAAACAGTTATTGTCTAAAATTTTTCTGTCTGCTATGCTGCCCCTTCAGATAGAGAGAGCCATATTTTGACGGGGATTTTTTTGTTTTGTTTTTTTTTTGTCTGTGCTATTGGTGTTTCCAGGTTGGCTGACTTATTAAGTTTCAAGTCTGTGATGTCTGAGGCAAAAAGAACACCAAGAGAATTAACCGTCATGCTGCTCCTTGAGTCCCAAGGTTCCTAGTTCATCTGTCTTCTCTCCACCGTTCAGAATCTTCTTATGCGTGTTTTATATATAATGTTCAGAACTAATCAGTCAAACTTGTTGGGAGAAATAGGGAAAAGTATGTTTACTCCATCTTCCCAAAAGTGGAAGTCTAGATCTTTTTATAAATAGAATCATATTTTAATCACTAGGATGTATTAATAGTTAAAGGAACTTTGCAGTTAATTCTTTCCCAGTTACTAATAACTCCCTAATTTAAATTTTTTATAAATTCAACATTATATATTGGGTTCACTTTAAATGAGAAATGCCTATAGATTATTTACACATTTCTGAATATTGGCTATAACTTTCCTCATTCAACATTCGAATTAAATTGAATTAAATTCTTCTAAATAATTACTTAAAAATTTTTTTTTCCAATCTGAGGATGCTTCAATGGGATGGCAATTCCTTAAACTATCTAGTATTAAATAATATAATGAGAATTCCCATGTCTTTCCAGAAGTATAAATAAAAACAATATTTCTCAGAAGTATTCTACAGGGTGTCCCAAAAGTCGCCATACATAGGGCAAATGGGAAATTGTAGCTAAATGTACCTTTATTTATGACAAATTTTGTAATGAATATTTTGTAAATAAAGATACATTTAGCTACAATTTCAAATTTGCCCTATGTATGGCAACTTTTGGGACACCTTGTATTTTAGAAGCTCGCCTGTATCTAAAAGATTACTTCACTTCTCCTTACTGAGTTTATATATTCTTACCAACAACTGCCTACTAAAGATATTTATTTAACAATTTTTGTACTTCCAGACCTATTTTTTTCTATAGCCATTCCTCCTTCTCATACATCTGCTCTTTTATTTATATTAATGCCTAGTAATACTTTCATTTATTGCCTTCTAACAATCTGCCTGGCATTCTCCTTAATGATCTCTTCATATACTTTATCTTATTTAATTCCGTTTAAGACAAAGACAGTGAAGTTCAGAAAAACTAAGCATTCATAAGTAGTAAAGCCAGCACTTACATACAGGTCCTCCACCTCCAAACTTCACACTTGTTTTGACAATGCTACATCTGACAAAGTAAGCACCTTTTCCTTCCTAGATGAAAGTTTATAGGTATGCTTTCTTCCTTAAATGCTATTTTGTAACTTCTAATATTCTTGATTTTTATCTTGGTCAATTTTTCACCTAAGAAAAAAATTAATACAGAAATTAAAAATATAAGAGATCTATAATAGATTTTAAAGTTAACAAAGTTTATTTACTATTTTTAAGTTCAGTATAAGTCACTTAAAAATATCAACAATTCTTCGAAGTTTTACAAAATGGGAATTATATTGGGGTATTATATTTGGGTATAAAGAGAAAATCCTACTGGATAGCTGCTATTATATGTGCAAACTGTACAAAGAGAAACAATAACAAGAAAAGAAAAATAAAATAAGCCATGTTAATAAATCCTTGTTCATGGTAAGAAAATTTACTGTTTAAAACATGTGTTTTTAATTTAACCTAGGTGAGACAAAGGGCTACATGTGTAAGCATCTTTATTGAACACAGAACTATCATACATTAACATTCTCATTTGCTGTCATTTAAATTTTACGAAAGAATATTTAATTTGCCTAATTTAATTTTACAACATCTGATAATCAAGATTTTTTTCTTTCAAAAGATTTTGGCTGATAAATCCTGTCACGCTAAATAATACTTCACTTTTTTTTCAATTCATTTCAATTATTTACAAACTATTAATCAGGTGAATTCTTTACTAATTACTTAGTAGTTCTTTACATCTGTCATTACTTGCTAATCCTTCAGATTTTTAAAATATTCCTGTTTTTTTCTTTAGCAAAGTAGAATGCAAATATCACACATCCCCTGATTTGTACAGATCCCTATTCCACGATGTAACTTTTCAAATGCAGAAATAAGCCCTGTTTGTTCTTTGAATAAATATACTTATTCTGGGTAAAATATTCCTGCAGATATACTAACCTACTATTAAGGAAGCTTTATATAAATTTTTTTTTTTAGTAACTTATTCCTGTTTGGGGACCACTTTTTGATGTACACTGCTGGATCCGATTACTATCAAATTAACATTAGAAAATGTTGAAATCGTATTTTAGTTATTTAAAATATTTTCCCTTGCTAAGTTCAATTTCCCACTGATAAAAAAAGGTCCTTTTAGTCTTAAAATTTAAGTTAAAGAAACTAGTTGTTCCTGTAAAATGGTTATTGTTACCAATGAAAATTAACAGGTTTATTAACAAATAAACTGTCTTAGTAAAAATTAAAAAACACTTTCTAGTATTAGATACTGTAATTTTATCTAGAATATACCTGGAAGACAACAATGGCTACACATTTTCAAAACATATACAGCACTTTCAAGTAAGATAGTCGAAACTGCTGGCATTTGATTGATCATGTGAGGAATACTATCACCGGCATCATCACCTTAGAAAATAAGAATCACCTAGCTATGCAAATTTTAAATATTTATATACAGTAAATTTATATATGAATAATCTGGGGGAAGAGAACTCATATTTATCTATTCATTACCATCATTACAGAGGTATAAAAACGTCTACCTCTCCCATTTTGAATTATTTACCGTTCGGAAAATAGAAGACATTTTAATTTCTCATGATGGCCGGTTAAGGAGAGAAGGGCTTGTTATTTCGAAGAACAAGAAAATACAGGTTTATATGAATACACACCTGGAGACATAAGACAATTTTATAAATCATTTAATTTTAACTATAATTTACATGCTAGATAACAGCATGCCTCAAAAGGCTATTTTGTACTAAGCAGGCAGCCATCCGCCCACATCTATCTGCCGAAGCCATTTCTGCTTTTAATCAGAGACGTTGGAACTGTATTATTGTGAGATATGTTCGGTGTTGAGTAGGCCCCCAGGGCACGGCTGTCACTTGGTGGGTTATGGAGGGGTACGGAAGTTAGGCTGGGGTAGGGTCGTCCTCCTAGGAGGGCCCTGCACAGCCCCTAGGAAACCATATTTGCAAGCCATTTTGCTTGCTGCCCCACCGCGCCAGGCAGCGTCTGCAGCGGCTGCGGCCGCGAGCCAGAGGCTCAGGCCAGCGCACCGACCGCAAGGGGCGCGAGCATTTGTGAGCCCCGGGCCGGGGCGAAGCCCGAGGCTGCAGAGCACACTTAGAAACCGCTGCCGCGGACCCCGCGGGCCCAGGCCGCAGTTTTCCCAGCCCCGCCGTCGTTGCCAAGGCGACCGCCGCCGAACGTTCCCGCGGCGGGCCCCGCCCCCCGGCCAATCGGACCAGCGCTCGCCAAAGCCCAGATTCTCTTTGTTCCGCAGCCATTTCGGGCCCCGGACAGGAGGCGACGCCGCTTCGGCAGAAGGCCCGAGCGCCCGAGGCCTCTGGGATGGTGTGGGACCGGGTAGGTTGCGTGAGGGTGCGCGGCCACGGACTGGAGGGGCGGGAACAGAGGCAGGGAGTTCCGAAGCTGCCTGACGCGCCAGGCGGGGAGCCGCCGGGCTCGTCCGCCTTCCTGGTGCCCGCCCGGCCGTTTGGAGCCCGGCGGCGGCGGCGGCGCGGTTCTAAGCCCAACAGCTGCCGGCCCGGGCTCACTGCAGGACCCGGGTAGGGGGCAGGAGGCGGCGGCTCCTCAGGTGTCCGAGCCAAGGGCCTGGAGACGGTTAGGGGCGGCGGGAAGAGAAGGATCTGATGGCCGGGGGAGCTTTTGCCCCGCCTGTTGAGCCGCAGCGTTTGAGGGCCCTTGGGTGCTGCAGTCTGCCGCTCTGGGACGGCTGCTTCCCGCCGGTTCTGGGCACTGTCGGGCGTTGCTTGAAACGGGCCCGTCTTTGTCCTGCCCCAGTCCCCTTTGCCCAGTGTCCCGGGTCCGCACACACCAGCTATCGTCTTCTCATTCAGCTTGCTGATCTGTTTCTCCCGGCGGTTCTTTCCCCTTGGGGCCTCTTGGCCTTACGACATGTTTACATAATTTTAATGTTTGTAACCGTATGAATTTTGCGTGGGTTTGTGGTTTTTGCACTTCTACCCCTGCTCCCTCGCGTACCCGCAACGGGGAACAACTGCTGAGAAACAGACCGGCCACCACAATCAAAGTGTTTTGAAAATGGCTTTCTTCCTTTAAAAATGATCCCATGTTGTTTACTGATTTTAAAAGTCAGTATGAATGTTGCAAGGATTGCTTACAGTTTAAGTCCGTTATCTTAATCACTAATCAATTTGGTCCAACAGCAGATGTACATGTAGAAATTTGAAATTGAAATCTATCCATAAATTCATGTGACAGTTGTATTAAGAAGCTTAATAACTGTCCTGCTTTGGAACAGCAATGACTTAAATGATGAGTACCTAAGTGCTACTTTTTTTAAAAGGTATTTTTTAATTGCAAGATATATGGTGTAATAGGTATTTGGAAATGAAGGTTGTAAAATGGCTGTCCTGACGTGCTCATTTCTAGGATAACAAAACTTCCTGCTGGATTTTAAGTTTTCGTGTTATATCAAAGCTTTCATATTAGAGTGGTAAATAAGTTATATTTAGTGAAAGGGAAAGGATTCAGTTTTTTGGGAAAAGATGCCATTTTCCACTTTTCCCCTACCCTGCAGCCCAATCATTCCTAGCGAATGGCTGCACCAAGTTGAAAACTTGCAACTGCAAAAGGGAAATATTAGTTTGAAGGTGCAGATTTCTTTTTTACTCCCTGGCATATGCAGTGCATAAATGAATAGTAGTTTGGCAGTACAGTTTTTACTTCATGTAATTTAATGTGAGCCTAGTGAAGTATTAGTGTTCCATTTTCTTTTTCCTAAAAGGGGCCTCCACCCTGGGATTTTTGCATCTTTGTCCTAGTCAGGAATTATTAAATTCCTCCCACTGAAGTAACTATAAAAATCTTTTTTGCAATTCTACCTTCACTCCCAAATGGTTTATTTTCCATTATATAATGTGAGCAGAATAAGATTTTGGTAAAATACGATATATGATTCTGGTTGTAAATTTTTCCATATCAACACTTGTTATATTCTTTGTTTTTATGACTGTGGTTTATTTATGTAATGTTAAAGCCATCACATGAGCTCCATTTTTCTAATTGCTGTAAATGAACTACTGCATTGAAATGTAAATGCCCTATATTTAGAAGAAGTTCTTGCATTTTAACCATATTGGATTCTGCAAACATAATTTTTTTAAAAAGAAAGAAATCTGGTTATAAAAGCAGCCAAACCAAGTGACATATGTAATGAAGTAAATTTATCAAATATAAACTGCAGAGAGGAGCACAGCAGTAAATGGGAGTAATTTTTATTGGTCAGGGTATAAATTATGAATATTTCTTCCTGAGATTGACATTTGAATGCATATTCATGCCAAAAAGATCTTGTTTCCTTCAAAACAGTTTGGTTTACCTGTAAAAGGGTGAGAAAGCTGAAAGAAGCAAAATGATTGATTAACTGATGAGGTTTTCAAAAACAATGGAAAACAATGCCATCTTCAAAGAGGAGGGATCAGAAACAGTGAAATTTTCCCGAATGTTGAGGATCTTTCTTAGTTGGTCCTTTTCAGTAAGTGCCATGGTAGATACCTGGTGATTGTTGGCAGGTGAGGGGTCTCCTGGGATGTAGAGGGGTTGAACTTCACAGTGGAAGACAGATGTTTGCAATAGTGATGTCTTAGTCAGTTTTGTGTTTCTGTAAAAGAATACCTGAGACTGGGTAATTTATAAAGAGAAGAGGTTTATTATTTTAGCTCGTAGTTCTACAGGCTGGGACCTACAAGAAGCATGGCACCGCCATCTGGTCGGCTTTTGGTGCTGTGTTTGTAAAACGCTGGAGAGGGTCAAGTGGAAGCAGACACACAAAGTGGGGGAAACCTGAGGGGGTCCTGGCTCTGTAACAGCCTACTCTCAGGGTACTAATCCATTCCTATGAGAAGTAATCCAGTCGAGAGAGAGAGAGAGAGAGAGAGAATTCACTAAGGAGAGAATAGCACCAAGCCATTCATGGAGGATCTGCCCTCCTAACCCAAACGCCTCCCAATAGGCCCCCCTACCAACACCGCCACTTTGGAGATCAAATTTCAACATAAGTTTTGATGGGGACAAAGAAACCATATCCAAACCATAGCAAATGGAGACAGTGTTTTGTAGTTATATTGGCTGGGTGATAGTGTAGGAAAGGTTGTAGAAACCAAGTTTGGTTGGTTTACTCCAAAACCTCCACTGCTAGATAGGGTTCCTTGAAGTATTGTCTGCTGGTGTAATCAGAAAGAATGTTAGAGTTCCAGAATGTCAGTGGTCAAATGAGCTATTGAAACCGGAAATGGGGATGCATATTTGTCTTGGAATTTTCTATAGTAGATAGAAGTTGTATGGAAATGGTGGCTACATGTTATTCCAAAAAGGCACTCGATGGCAGAGCAAATACGTGAACTCAGTACTGAAAGAAAGCTGATAACTGTGAAGACCACAAGGATTGGATTGATATGTATACCTTTTTAATGGTTAAAATTTTAAAACAAAGCAAAACTTAAGTGTAGTTTAGAAAATAGGCGTTTTAGAGCCAGCCAGGCAACTTGGATTCAAATTTTGGCACCTTCTGTAATTATTTGTGTGACCTTGGGCGAGTTACTTAATCTCACTTTTTTTAAATCTCATAATGTCATGAGGATTAAATGAGTGAATACAATAAGCTCTTAAAACTGGGCCTGGCATGTAGTAAGTATTCCATAAATAACAGCTGCTATTATCAGCAATGTCATTATCCTTGTTAATTATATTAGAAAACTATAGAAAATAACCATAAAATAATGCAAATCACCAATACCAGGACTGTATGATAACTACTATAAGCCTTTTGGTGCATTTCCTTCTAATATTTTTTTCTGAGTTTATTGGATTTTTTTCATAGTTGAGACTTTACTGTATGAATAATTTTGTATTCTGTTTTTTCCATATGCTGTTGAATTATTTTGTCATCATTGTTAAATTATTGCATAATGTTTGTGTGACTGTCTCTTTATTAAACAGTTTCTAAATTTTTTTCAGTTATAAGAAACACTGCAATGAACATCTTTGTGTATAAAATAATTTCTGCATTTCGGATTGTTAAGATAGATTCTTCAAAGTGAAAATGTTGAATCAAAATATGTGAACATCCAAAGTTCATGGTCCATGTTGCCAAGTTGCTTTTACTTAAGGGAATTTAATAATGAGCTTAAAATAAAAGGAGGCAACATAGTATTTATTGCTCCTGTTGCTTGGGATAGGAGGGAATAGAGAGTGAGTTAACATTTTTTTCTTGTAATGTACTAGACATCATTTGTAGGCATTTAGTATACATTTTTTTAGGTACATTATTGTCATTTATCAACATGGCCTTGTGTTATACATGGGAGTTACTTCGATTTTATTGATAGGAGAGAGGATAGGTAAGTACTTTGTACAAGGGCTCAGAATATTCAAGCCTGAATCTGAATCTAGATCTGCCTGATTACAAAACTCCTGCTCTTTTATTTGCATACTTTTATGTAATATACATATCTGTATTCAGAATCTTATAGTGTCACAACTATAGATCATAGACTACATTATTTTATTTTATTTTTTTTTGAGACAGAGTCTCACTCTTTTTGCCCGGGCTAGAGTGAGTGCCATGGCGTCAGCCTAGCTCACAGCAACCTCAAACTC
>NW_012155284.1:9384880-9429518 GCF_000956105.1 Propithecus coquereli | reverse complement strand
ATCCTTCTGCCTCAGCCTCCCGAGTAGCTGGGACTACAGGCATGCACCACCATGCCCAGCTAATTTTTTCTATGTATTTTTAGCTGGCCAGTTAATTTCTTTCTAATTTTAGTAGAGGCGGGGTCTCGCTCATTGCTCAGGCTGGTCTCGAACTCCTGAGCTCAAACAATCCACCCGCCTCGGCCTGCCAGAGTGTTAGGATTACAGGCGTGAGCCACCGCGCCCGGCCTAGACTACATTATTGAAATAGTTAAACTGAGCTGAAAATAATGAATGGGTAAGTTACAAAGTTAAACCAGATAAGGCTTAACTTTCTACATACATTTTAGAAAAGGAAAAAAATATCCTTACCTGGATGAGATATAATTGATAACAAATACATAAAACTGTGTTCTAAAATGAATGCCACAAGTATTTGTGGGTGCAGCACTCTTAATAGTAATTTTAACACAAATAGAGGAGAGAAAACCAAAGAAATCTATCAAATTTGATTAAATTTGGGGCCTAAGAGAAATGAAAAGGCCCATAATTAAATTGAAAAATATACTTAGTAAAACCCCTGGTAAATGAAAGTCTTAATGGGGAAATAAGGAAAAAATAATAATGTTCTAGATAAGACTAACACTACCTACAAGTGTAGATTAATTTTATACTGATAATTAGAGCAAAAACCCCCCAAATCAAAAAACCCACATATTTGAGTTGCAATTTATAGTTGACTCTGAAACCATTAGTAAATCAATTTATCAGTGAAGTCTGTTTATCCTGCCAGAGATGAAAAGGTAGATCCCAGAAAGGGGAAGATTCCACTGCTTTTGTCTTTACTAGGAAAGAGAAGTATTTCAGCAAATCGTGAATATACTAAATAAATGATTAGGAATGGGTGGTACCCACCAAAATTTTAAATAAACATGAAATTCAAGAACCATCAATCATTATGCTGGCATTAGAAATTATGTTTTTGAAAAATATTTAATGAAATAATATAAGTAGTTTATTTTGGCTAGAACATAGGAGAACAAGGAAATGATGAGAAAGGTAGCAACCCATGAAGGACTTTGTGTGCCATTTACTAGTGCTGGGATTATTTCTTGTCCTCAAGAGATTTACATACTAGTGGAGAAAGAGATATGTAAACATATAAGTGCTATAAGTGTAATTAAGCTTTTATGATATAAATCTGTGGAGATACCAGGGCGAGCCAGTAATAGATTCTTTGAAGAAAGTTGAGGGGAATGTCTGGGGCATTTGGGGAAATAGGAGCAGCATTTCAGGGAGTATGCAAGCAAAGATAAAGACCTACTTTGCTCTTGGAACTCTAAGCAGTTCAGGGGTCCTGAAAGGTATAGAGCAGGGGTCCATAAACTTTTTCCGTAAAGGGCCAAATAGTAAATATTTTCTACTTTGTGGGCTGTATCAACTCTGCCATTGTAGTGCAAAAGCAGTCACAGACAGGAAACTAATGAGCGTGGCCACAATTTAACTGGTGGGCCTTACTTAGACAACCTCTAATACATAGTAGAGAGGAATTTGAGGGAGAGAGAACCTACTGAGCCTGTGTTGCCCCAGCATGAGCCATTGAAAGATTTGAAATGAGGAATTTAGAACACTGATTTCTGTGAATCATTAACAGCAGAATAAAATAGATTTTTAAAGCACTATAAATCAATAAGAAAAGTGAAGACAACTCAATTTTTAAAATGAGCAAATTCACAGAAGAGGAAATACAACTAGGTAAACATGAAATAATTCTCTACCTTATCAGTAGGAAAACCCAAAGTAAAGCAGTGAATTTTTTTTTTACTCATTATACTGGCAAAAGTGAAAAAAGTTTTCCTAGTATGTATTGACAAGGTTGTAGCGAAATTTATTCCTTGAATAAATCAGTATAGTTATTTTAATTTTAAAGTAAAAACATTTTTGACCTAGCAATTTCCATTTCTTAGAGAAACACATGAGTATATGAGGGGTCATGTGTGCTAGGATTAGTTATTCTTTGTGAGTAACCAGAGAACCTCCAGACTTTCAGGTCACCTTTCATCTCTAGCACTCCATTTATAAAAGGGTCTATACTTTCTCTTTTTTAAACCCCTCCCCAATTCTTCACGTCCTTCTATTGTGCCTTCTGGAATTTATTGCCATCATCCGCAAAATCCAGTCTCAACCTATTCTTAAACATTCCCTTTACTTTCTTATTCTAATAGAAACTCAACTCTCCTCCACTGTTGTAGCTGGTTTTGGTTGTTTTTTCCATAGCTTTCCTTACCACTGTTCCTAGAGATGGGAAAGCTGTCTGCCATGAGTCTCTTTACTGCTTTCAGACTATTTTCTCTTCCTTTTCCCTAAAATCCTCAGCTTTGGGTTATGTTATAAAAGCTCACTGTTCGTCTCTCCAGTACCACCTTGGCCTTTACACTGAAATTGGTAAGAATTTACATAACTGATCCTTCCAATACCCTGACCTCTCATTTCCTGGACCTCTCTTCAGTGCTGTTCCCATCTACCCTACCTCAGCCACACATTCCCACAGTGATACTCTCTTGTGTTGTCAGTGACTGCAGTCTGTCCATAGTAACCATTTCATATGTTCTACTCTGTGACGACTACTTCCAGTTTTTGCAGTTTACTCCTAGTGTCTCACCCGCAACTATCTTCTGACCCCAATGGACTCTCCAATCCATTGATCCTGTTACTCTGCCACTTACCCTCTTGATGTTTTTACTCTCTTTTACGTGGAATTTACTCAACTTAAACTCTGTGGTTAATCATTTTAATCACTTCTTTAGATCTCTTTCCTTGTTCTTTGCTTGTTCGACAAAATCAGAGCCCTAGTTAAAACCAACTCTTTGCTTTTTTTTGCACTTGCCCCTGTGTAACTGAGTGTGGCCAGAAAAAAACACATAACCACAAACCTGAAGTAGGTCCTTAATGCTACCTGGTGATCATACTGTATTTTCCTAGACTGTTCACTCTCTCACTCTTCTAAATTACTATTTCATGTCTTCTTTTCCTCAACCTTCTATATCTTTTTTCCCATCCTCAGTTTCTGCACGTGACCTTGATTCCTACCTTGCTAAGAAAATGGAAGTAATCAGACGAGACCTTGCACAGATTCCCACCACCCCATGTCTCCCAGCATCTGCATCAGTACATACTGTCTTCCTGCCTGTTACCTTAGATTAGCTGTTCATGTTTTTGTCTGCTTTTGTAGTAGATCCCATTCTCCCTCAACTGCCCAAGGACATTGCTTCAGCTTTTCTCATTCCATGTCATCAGTTTTGTTTTCTATTGAATCATTTCTATCAGCAAACAGACATGCTATTATTTCTCCCATCTTAAAAAAAGAAACCAAAAAACTTTACCCACTTCTTCATCACCTGTTTCTCCAATTTTTTGTTTCCTTTTGAAGTAGTATTTCTCAAAAGAGTTTGTCTGTGCTTAACTATTGCCAAGTTTTCTCTTCCAATACTCTGTTAAACCCACCCAAGTCAGGCCTTTGTCTGCATCTCCTGCAGAAATGATTCTTCAGGTTCTTCAGATGGTGACTGTATTCCACTTTCAAGATACTTCTGTTAATGGAGGGGTGTAGAGAAATTGAGTAGTAGTGGAAGGGGAACAGTCAAAGCTGGTTTTTTAAGATATTATTTTTAAATAATTTTAAAGTTACAGGAAAGTTGTGAGAATACTTCAGAGAACTCCCAATACACTGATTCTTCCATATTGCTAAATGCCATGTCATTGATTATCTTCATTATGCTTGACCTATCAGCAGCATTTGACACAGCTATTTGCTCCCCTTAGCCTTGAAACCATTTCTTCTTTGCCTTCTAGGACACCACACACTCGTGGTTATTTCCTGCCTCAATGCTGGCTCCTTGTAATTCTCCTTTGCCTTTCTTTTCACTGACCTCTTAATATCAGAGTGTCACAGGACTTAGTCCTTATTTTTTTGTTGTTGTTTGTTCATTTGTTTCTATCTATACTCTTGGTAATCTCATGCAGCCTCATGGCTTTAAATGCCAACAATGCCCAAATTTAGATCTTTAGCCCCTCTTTCTAATTCTAATCTCATTTGTTAACTACCTATTCAACATCTCTACCTAAATGTCTAACAATAGACATCAAATTTAACATATCCAAAACCAATCTCCTGAGCTTCCTCCCCAATGCCTGCTTTACCCACAGACTTCCCCGTTTCTGTCAATGGCATGTCTGTCCTTCCGTAGCTCAGGAATCTTGGCATTATTTTTTTACTTCACTTGTTCTTTCACTCTTCAAATCCATTCTTTGACGACAATCTGTTTTCTTTACCATCAGAATCCTACCATGCCTCACCACCTCCCCACTACCACCATCCTGATCTAAGCCACCACCATCATTTCTTGTTGGATTACTGAAATGGGTTGCTGCCTGGTTTGCCCATTCTACCCTAGCAACAGTATTTTCTCAATACAGTAGCCAGAGTAAGCCTTTTACAAATTAAGACAGTACCTGTCACTTCTCCATTCAAAGCCCTGCAATGGCTCCTGCTGTGGTCTGACTGAATGTATGTGTTGTCCCAAAAATCATATGTTGAAATCCTGCCCCCCGAGGTGATAGTATTAGGAAATGGGATCTGTGGGATGCAATTAGATCATGCAAGTAGAGTCTTCATGAATAGGATTATTGCCCTTATAAAAGAGGCCCTAGAGGGATCTCTTGCCCCTTGTCTCTTGAGGACACAGCAAGAAACAATTGTCTATGAGCTAAAAACAGGCACTCACCAGATACCGAATATACCTTAGTCTTGGACTTCCCACCCTCCAGAATGGTGAGAAACAAATTTCTATTGCTTATAAGCTATCTAGTTTATGGTATTTTGTTATAGCAGCCCGAAGGAACTAAGACCTTCTCTCTCATTCACTCAGAGAAAAAGTAGTCTTTACAATGGCCTATAAGGCTGTGCAAGATCTGCCCAACCCATTCCCCTTTCTCCTTAGCTTCCTGACCTCATTTCCTACTACTGCTTTCCCCTCTTGCTTACTGGCCTCCTTGCTATATCTTAAACATTTCTGTTATGTTCCTACTTTAGGACCTTTGCTTTAGCTGGCTCCACTATCTGTAATGTACTTCTCTCAAATATCTGCTTGACTCAATGGCCTCACCTCCAAGCCTTTGCTCAGATCTTATTTTCTTTAAACACCCTGTTTAATACTACATTCTATCCTGTCCTCCTCCCAGCCCCTCTTATCCTGGAGTCATTTTAATTTTTACATAGCACATATCACCTTCTAACACACTATATCAGGGGTCAGCAGGCCACAGCCCCATGAGCCTCTGGCCTGTTTTTGACTACCTATAAGCTAAGAATGGTTTTTATATTTTTAACGGGTCGTTAAACAAAGCAAAAAATACGTGACAGACATATGTGGCCTGCAAAACCTTAAATGTTTACTATTTGGTCCTTTTCAGAAAAAGTTTGCATTATATATTTTAATCTGTTTAGTCTTTCTCCTCCCATAAGAATGCAAGTTCCAAAGGGCAGAGATCTTTGCTTTTTTGGTTTTTACTTTTTTAGCGGCAGGGTCTTGCGCTGTCACCCAAGCTGGAGTACAGCAGTGCCATTGTAGCTCACTGCAGCCTCAAACTCTGGGGCCCAGGCGATCCTCCTGCCTCAGCCTCCTGAGTAGCTGGGACTACAGGTATGCACCGCCATGCCTGGCTAATTTTTTTTATTTTCTTAGAGATGGGCTCTTGCTATGCTGCCTAGGCTGGTCTTGAACTCCCTTTGTTTTATTTATTGCTTTATCTGCAGCAACTATAACAGTGCCTAAATGTAGTAAGCTCTCAGTAAATATTTGTTAAATGAGTGGTTTATAATGGTACAAAATTGTAAATAAATTGTATTCATCAATAAACTATAATAAATAATGAAATTTACGTATATTTAATAACTAGGAAAGCCAGGGCATATTTTGAAGTTTGTTATAGAACAGAAATAAAACATTTTTTGTTTCTATAATACCTATGTGTTCAAATGCACAGAGAAGAGCTCTACAAGGATACTTATCAAATGAATACTCAGAGTACCTCTGGGGAGGGGACCAATATTGGGAGAGGTAGTTGAAGTGAGCTTGAATTTCTTCTGTATTGTTTGCTTTTCTTTTTTTAACAATGAGAAGCATCCACATTAATTTTTTACTTAAAAAATGTTTTTTAATGAAGAAAAGGGGAAAATCAGAAATATTTAAAAAATAAAGCAGTGAGAAGAAATAAAGAGTAACAGGGTGGAGAGGGAGGTAAGAAGACATTGCCTTTTTAAAATGTCTTATTGGGCCAGCAGTCAATCTGAATGAGGGGAAGGAGTGAGCAATGTGAATATTTGGGGAAAGAGCATGCAAAAGTAAAGGCCTTTAGGTGGAAACAAGTTTAGCCTGATTGGGGAACTACAAGAAAACCTGTGAGATGGGAGCATAGTGAAGAAAGGGGACAGAGACTGCTAGGAGACTAAGTTCCAAGAGATAAGCAGGGGCCCAGATTAGATACAATTTTGTAGGCTGTGATAAGGATGTAAGGTTTTATTTTAAGTATCATAGGAAACCATTGGAAGGTCTTGATGGAGGGAAGACATGATTTAATTGCAGGTTTAACAACAAGATCAGTTTTACTGCTTTGTCTCAGAGAATGGTCTGTGAGGGAACAAAAGACGAGGCAGGGAAATCTATTACAGTAGACCATCTGGACTCGGGTGGACAGTGGAAGGGGTGAAAAGTAGTCAGATTCAGAGTATATTGTGAGGGCACTGGCTGCTGATTTGGACGTGGGATGTCAGGGAAATCAAAGGAAATAAAGATCATTGCCTCTGATCTGTATATTTGACCTGAACAACTGAGTGAAAACTAATGACATTTAGTGATAATAGGCAGCTGCAGGAGGAGCAGATTAGAGGGTGAGGGAGAAGGGAATCAAGAATTGTTTCAGAGCTCAGCACAGTGGCTCATGCCTGCAGTCCCAGCTACTCTGGAGGCTGTCGTGGGAGGATCACTTGAGGCCAGGAGATTGAGACAGTCTGGGCAACATAGGGAGAACCTCATCTATTAAAAAAAAAAAAAGTAGGGGGGTGAAGAAGAGAGTTCTGTTTCAGCCAGCAAAGTTTGACATGCCCAAGTAATAAACAAGTGAATATTTCTTGTTAAGATGTTGGGTTCTTGAGTCTGGAATTCAGGATGCTGTTTAATGGCACAGACTAGATGAGATTATGAAAATAGAGAAAAGGAGGGGACCTAGGATGTTGAGGTGTAGGGGAGCCAGCAAAGGAGACTGACAGAGAGCAGCCAGTGAGATAAAAGAGACGTGATGCCACAAGCAAAGAGTTGGGTGAAAGAGTGGTCACCTGCATTCAGCACTGTGAAGAAATTAAGATGAGGCCAAGGAGAAATTGCTGGGTTTGGCAACATGGAAATCTGTCTCAGTGGAGTGGAGTAGGGGAGACGGTGACTATATACAACTTTCAAGATATTTCTGTGAATGGAGGGGAATGGAGAGATTGAGTAGTAGTGAACAGAGTCAAAGCTGGATTTTTAAGATTTAATTTTTAAATAATTTTAAACTTACAGAAAAGTTGTGAGAATAAGTCAGAGAACTCCCAAATACACTTTACCTGGATTCACCAATTTTTAACATTTTGCTACATTTGTTTTTCTATCCCCCATACACATTATTGATTTTTTTTGGAGGGATCGTTTGAGAGCAGGCTCCATTACGTCTTTGCCCTTTAAGCCCTTTAGCCCTGGCGCTTTAGAGCCAGGATATTCTCTTAAGAAACCACATGCAGTTAGCAAATTCAGGAAATTTAGTTTTTCTACGATCCATGTTACAGTTTTGTCAGTTGTCCCAGTAACATCCTTTATATATAATCTGGTCCAGGGTTTTATATTACATTTAGGTGTCATGTCTCTTTAGACAGAGGTTTTTTATTAAAATAGAACTTTGCCATTTTATTCTTGTAACAGCCCCATGAGATATAGCTTTGACTATTTATCTAATTTTATAGATCATAGGTTAATTTTTCTTTCCATGACTAATAAGTGGCAGAGCCAGAACTCAAAGTCAAGCATAGGGACTCAAGGGTCTGTATCTTTAAGTACTGTGCTGCAGTGACTCCCATGTACTACATGAAAAAATCTGAAATTTCTTATTTGAAGTAGATAGGTCAAATATATAGATCAGAGGCAATGACCCTTATATCAAAAGGATGATTTTTAAATTTCTAGACCTGTAATTATAACTCTCTCACTTCATAGTAGTGGATCAGTTTAATATGTCGCTCTGATAAGCATTATAATACAGAAGGAAGAATAAGAAAAGTAAAGATATTTAAACGTTATATGTAAAATTTATCAGACTTTGACATAAGTGATGTTTTCAGAGTTATTGGTACTGGTTGTCTAGAAAGGTGAAATGCTTGGATTAATTCTTTTGTGGTAGGGTTGAGTTGGCAGTAGTATATGGACGTGGTCTAAAGAGTTCTGATCTGTGTTTCAAGAAGAATTTGTTTCAGCTCATGAAATGCTGCAAACCTTTATTAGAAAATATTATAAGACTTAATTGAGGAAAAGAGCTTTAATGATTGAACCATTGAAACCACAGGTACTCCAAAATATTAGAATTAGGAATATTAATTAGGAATTAGAATGCTCCATTGGATTTTTGGTTGAATAATGTTTTACGCAGTTTTATATCACACTGCTTTGAGGGGATAATGAGTAAAGGATAGATAGAAACACAGTTATGGTGAAAGTTTTACTATAATATTTTCAACCAAAGATTGTTCTTGCTGTTGAATGTGACATCTGTCATAAGTGACCTAAGGCTGGCACAGTACTGTGCTTTTTCACAGAAGCCCACATATTTGCTGAAAGAATCAAGCGACCTGTAGCTTTCACTCAAGTAATTTAGTAGTCCCAGAACTACACTTGAACAGTTGAATTGAATACAAGCTTCCCTGAAGGCTAAGAGAATTTCAGTAGGAAATATAAAGGAAAGTAGTAAGGCTGGCTTTTGAATGTGGAGTATGACCAGATTGATTATTTACAGTCAACTAAATGTTTTACTTCTAGAAGCTGAAAGGAACTTTGCTTTAAGGGTGAGGAAATAAACTAAGTGAGGATGAGTCACTTGTAGAGGATTGCGTGGCTAGCTATTCTTTACGCAGAGAACTGAGATTAGCAGCTCAGATTCCTGAGGCCCCTTCTTTTTTCTGTTATTTTGGTTCTAAATGACCCAGAAGACTTTAAGACCATTGGTGGGAGGCAGTTTGTCCTTAAGCCCTGTGAAGTTACAGTGGGCTGTTAGCTCCAGACAGATTGTGGCCGTGAGTTCATCATCCTTGTCTTGGCCCGACACTCCCACCCAATAAGTAAAGGATGAAACAGTGAAGGGATTGTGAAGGTGGGAAATTTTTCTAGAGTCTTGTTTTAGCATAGATAGTAAGGTCTGAATCAAGAAAGTGGTATGGTAGTTTAATATTTAATGTAGGAGTTTGATGGAAAAGTTTAAGAGCCAGTAGAGAAATAAAAAAATGAGGCATGAAAAGGAAAAGGCTCTAACAAAAATTCTAACTTTGTTTTATAAAAATTTATTTTACAAAAAATCCTAGTGGAGGCTTTTGTTTTAGTATTGGTACTTGCTGGTTAGGTACACAGAAGGCAATTTTTATTCATAGAATAGAATATACACATTCATACTTCACTGTGATTGTAGTAGAGTTTACATAGCTCAATAGCCAGGGTAGAATTGTGATTTCAGGTAAAATTATCATTTTCTGATTCAAGGAAGTATGAACTTCTGAACATCTCAAATGCTTTTGAGTCAAGTTCATCAAATGCCTAGCCACATACTGAAATATTGAATTTAATAGTCAATAAATTAACTTAATCTAAATTTAATAACTTAAGAAATCTTAGGAATTTCCTAGTTCTCATCCTCTCATTTCAGACTTTTTATTATTATATTTGTAATTTCTAGCTATGAAATCCTATACAAAGTACCAATAAATGTTTGCTTACTGATTTAGTATATGAAGTTCCTTCCTTCTAATAAGAATATATAACCAAGAGTTAACTGGACTTTATATATTTTATTAACTATAAATAATAAGAATTAGTTACTACACAAAATTCTCTTTTACATTGAGGTATCAATCATTTCATGTGACTCAAGGCAGAGATTTGCTTTCTGTGTCCCCAGCCCTCCTCCAGGATTCAGGAAAAGCTTATTTATTTATTTATTTTTTTTTTTTTTTGAGACAGAGTCTCACTGTGTTGCCCGGGCTAGAGTGCCGTGGCATCATCCTGGCTCACAGTAACCTCAAACTCCTGGGCTCAAGTGATCCTCCTGCCTCAGCCTCCCGAGTAGCTGGGATTACAGGCATGTGCCACCATGCCCGGCTAATTTTTTCTATGTATTTTTAGTTGTCCAATTAATTTCTTTCTATTTTTAGTAGAGACGGGGTCTCGCTCTTGCTCAGGCTGGTTTCGAACTCCTGAGCTCAAACAATCCGCCCGCCTCGGCCTCCCAGAGTGCTAGGATTACAGGCATGAGCCACCGCGCCCGGCCCAGGAAAAGCTTATTTTATAATAAATGAATTTATGTTTCTTTTTAAGAATCAGTTTCATGTAATGGAAATAGTGGTTGTTTTTAAGGCAGTTAATTATACTCTTGTGTCTACCAATTATAAGTGTATGGTCATGGATTGTATCTACCTCAAAGACTAAATAGACACAGAGAACTGTACTATTAGTTTTAAGTCAAGATAATTTGTAAGAATACATTTTCTTTCCATCCTTTCTTATTTGTTATATTAGCTTCCTTAGGCAAAAAAATAAGAATCCATTAATGATTCTTCATTATAACATAATTAACTTAGATGTATTTATTTCTGCAGTAGAGATTTTCTTATGCATTAGTACGTAATTTTTTGCTTAAAATAGTTATTACTGAGAAAATCTGTAGAACTTATTACTACAGAAGTTTCAAGAACCATTGTAGAAGAATTATAGGCTCTTTTTTCTAAACTATGATTCATTTTTATTTGCTTTTGGCTCTTACATCTTTGGTGGGTTTTTCCTTAATTCTTCCAGTTCAACATATTGTTTGAGGCATTTATTGATTTTTTTCTTACATGATATTTCCAGAATTATGTATCAATGTTTTGAAAAATTAGAAAATTGATCAAAAATGCCTGCAATATTATTTCTTTTGATATTAAATAAAATTTTGGAATGCTTGGTTTAGATTTTATAGTATTACTGTTTCTGTATATCTTTGCTTAGTATTTTGCAGCATTTAAGTAAGTCTTAACATTAATTTCTTGCTACAATAACATTTTTAAAAATTATTTTTGTACACATAAGGTATTAGAAGAGCAATCTCAAGTGTAGAATCTATAGTAACTCCCATTATCTAAGTAAAAGTAAAATTTCTGTTCTCTAATATATAGGATGGCCTTTCTCTGCAACTAGGTCTCTTGGATTATAAAACAACTTTTCTGATATAATTCTTGCACTTTGCAAAAGTTGAATCTTTTTTTTGTTTGTTTTGCTTTTTTTTGAGACAGTGTCTCATGCTGTTGCCCTGGCTAGAGAGCAGTGGCGCATCACTATAACTCACTGCAACCTCCTGGGTTCAAGCGATCCTCCTGCCTCAGCCTCCCAAGTAGCTGGGACTACAGACACAAACACCACACTAGGCTAATTTTTTCTATTTTTAGTAGAGACCACATCTCTCTTGCTCAGGCTGGTTAAAAACTTCTGACCTCAAGCGATCCTCCTGCCTCAGCCGCCGAGTGCTAGGATTATAGGCATGAGCCACCACACCTGGCCTGAATCCATTTTTTAAAATTGCTTTAAAAATTTTTTACAATGTTATCTTCTTATAATTGTGCCTATTCATTTTAATGGCTTTATCTGGGAAACAGTTGCTCCAAGTACGTAAATTTTCTAGATAACTAAAACTTAACACTTTAATTACCATAACCTTTAAGCATTTTCACAAAAAGCTTTCTAAACTATATTTCATACCTTCCTGCCTTCTTAAAAAGTTAAAAAAAAAAAGTATGATTTAAGCTTCTTGATGACTCACTTGTCACTTGTCATTATGAATAGCAAGCATTGCACATAAAATAGTAACATTCTCTGGGGTCTTTTGCCCCTGTGCTCTTCATGACTTCAACAGTTACACTGTTGGGAGGTTTATTATTTATTTTCATTGCAAAGATTACATAACCAAAGATTTAAAAGAGAAAAGAAAAAAGGAGCCATAGTGGTAATACCTTAATATATTGCTAGCTTTTCATTATTTCCCTCCAGTCTTTTTTGTTTAATAATCCGGTCTTTTGAGTATACATATTTTTCATTTAATAATCTAGTCTTATACATGTATTTTTACTTATTTGTAGTTGTACCTACTTAGAACTTTTTATCTTTTTTTTTTTTTTACTTTTTTAAGCATAAACACTTTCCGTGTCATTACTGAAATTAACTATTTTTTTTAATGGTTGCGTAATAGCCCACCAATTGATGGTTTCATAATAGCCCACCAATTGAATTTTGTGTTATTTACCCATATATTTATTGTTGATATTAGAAATAGTACTGGGATAAAATCTTCGAGAATAGCACTTTCTTTTCTGTATTTAGGATTCTTAGGATACAGTCTCAGCCGTGTAATCATGAGGGCAAATGACATAAAAATATATATGGCTCTTGATAGAGATTGCTGAGTTGATTTCTAATAAGTCATATTAGTTTTATACTACTATTAGTAATTTGCTAAGGTTGAGTCATCATATCCTCAACAGCATAGGATATTATTGTTGTAGAATTATCTTTGCTAATAAAACTAAAAACACTACTTCATTATTACATTTATTGATTACTCGTTAAGGTTTGGCATTTTCCCATGTTCGTTTAATGTTATATTTCCTCTTGTGAATTTTCTTTCATGTGCTATCTGTTGGTTCTATGTTGACTTTCTAGACAAGTTACTAATTATTGCTGTCTTGTTGGAGTGTCTAACTTTGTATTGCTGTAATATGCTAGGAGCTCTCTGTTATACATCCAACATATTTGTAAATAGCGATAACTCCTGGAAATGCGTAAGAGATGTTATGGATCCTTTGAGATAATGGAGTGTCTGAGTCTTGAGAAGCAAGTATTACCTAAAAGCTAGTATCATAGTGAAAGTAAGTTGCCACTGTCCCTACATCTCCCCGTATGAAGTGTTAGTAAAATGAATATCATGAGGTTTTTTTTCCCTTGACGAATTCAGTGGCAATGATTGTCAGTGCTCAGAACCAAAATGGTATAATTTGGAAAAGGCAGGGGAAGGGAGGAAGGGTATTGATAGAAGTAGATGGGAAAGGAATCCTGTTGTCCATAAAGAGTGTGCACACCTGACCTGGCCACTGACTTTATTCTTGTTTTTCTCTACTCTTCCCACTCAGTTTACTCTTCACCCATCTGGGTATATTCGTTATACTCAATACTTCTAAGAGACTTCCTTCCACATCAGCTCTCAAATTTACACTGATGTTCAAACTAAGGAAATTAATTCCCATAATAGTCATCAGCCTTCATGATACCAACCCTACAGTTCCTAGAGAACATGCTAAGAAGTTCAGTTTCTTCTATTTAAACCAAGAACATTTTGGGAATGGTTTATCATGATATGTATTAATTTTATAATATATATATAATCATGTGATATATATTTGAATTTTTATTCAATATTTCTATTCTGATTAAACTCTTTTGTTTCCAAGGAAGAGAAACTCATTCAGATTGTCTTAAGAGAAAGGGGAGAGGTTTGTTTTAAGTTATTCATGGGTTAGAAATAGAAAGCTGTCAGGAAGCAAGACAGTTCCCAGGAGCAGTTACTCTCACTCTGGTGGTCTATGTGATCTTGCTCAGTGCTTCCTTGCTTTTCTCAGTGCTGGTCCATTCTCTTCTCTGCTTGCTTAGACTCTCTTCCCCTTCATAATTTTGTCTTGCATATGGAATCTAATGATGGCCACCTACCTACCACATCATGACCTTTTAGCTTTTGCTTTCAGAACTGGTAAATGGTAAATTATCTTAGTACTTCCTGTTTATATTTCAAAGAAAGAAAATTCAAATGATTTCACTCATCTTTTTGTCCTAGGATTCATCATATGAGGGGTCAGGTGCCTAGTCATGGTTTAATCAATTGTGTTTAAGAAATGTGGTCACAAAGTATAAACTTTGCCATTAAGCCCTTCCTTAGACACGGGCTGTAGGCTACCCATTTTCCCTTCAGAAAAGGCTTTTGGGTTTACTGATAGATATCTATCAGAAAATCAGCGTGCCATGCAAAAACAAAGGGGAAATCTCTAATATAGAACAGATATTCTGTGTTTTTAAAAACAGAAATCAAATAATTCCTCTTAATTTGTAGTATTGATTTCTGGGTCTTGATTTCCTTATTTTTTAAATAAAAGGATTAGATAGATGTTCCATGCTCTTTTCATTTTGAAGATTAGATGTTATGATTGCCATTCTCTATTACAGTTAAAGTTTAAATTGATAAATTCCAATTTCATAGGATGAGGGGGATGAATGGCAATAAGGACATGATATTCAGTTGGCTGATTCATTATTTCTATTTGCAAGACTACAATAAGCTTTTTAATCCAAGATTTTGTTTTGAGGGTATATGCTTATAAATTGAACATCTCTTAGTATGTATGACAGATTAGCATTATCTTTTGTGTTCAGTGTAATCTCATATTTCTTTATCATCTCAGATTTCATTGTATTTTTTATAGTCATTGATTTTTTATGTCTCATTAGTCTTGGTTGAGTTTTAATGCTTCTTTGTCACGGTAACAGAAAAACACACCTGAATACTCCCAGAATATATGCTGTGAGAACTGCAAAACAAAAAGAGAATTACAAAACACTGAGGAAAGAAATAACAGAAGACACAAACAAATGGAAAAACATAGCATGCTCATGGATCATTAGAATCAACAATATTAAAGTGTCCATACTACCCAAGTGATTTACAGATTCAATGCAATTCCCATCAAAATACCAACATCATATTTTACAGATCTAGAAAAAATAATTTTATGCTTCATTTGGAACTAGAAAAAAGTTCAGATAGCCAAAGCAATCCTAAACAAAAAGAACAAATCTGGAGGCATCACAATACCAGACTTCAAACTATACTACAAGGCTGTAGTAACCAAAACAGCATGGTATTGGCACAAAAAAGAGACGTGGACCAATGGAACAGAACAGAGAACCCTGACATAAAACCACCCACATACAGCCAACTAATCTTTGACAAAGCAGACAACAATATATACTGTAGAAAAGAAGCCCTATTCAGTAAATGGTATTAGGAAAATTGGATAGCCACATGCAAAAGAATGAAACTAGGATCCATCTCTCTCACCACTCACAAAAATTAATTCAAGATGGATAAAAGACTTAAATGTAAGACATGAAACCATAAGAATTCTAGAAGAAAATATAGGAAAAACTCTTCTAGATACTGGCCTAGACAAAGAATTTATGACTAAGACTCCAATGGCAATTACAGTAACAACAAAAATAAATAAATGGGACTTGATTAAATTAAAAAGTTCTGCGCAGCTGAGCAAATAATCAACAGAACAAATAGATAACCTACAGAATGGGAGAAGATTTTTGCAAACTATACATTCGATAAAGAGCTAATATCCAGAGTCTGCAAAGAACTCAAATAAATCAGCAAGAAAAAAACCAACAACCCCATTAAAAAGTGAGCAAAAGGTATGAACAGAAGCTTTTCAAAAGAAGATAGCCAAATGACCAATAAACATGAAAAAATGCTCAATATCACTAATCATCAGGGAAATGCAAATTAAAACCACAATGAGATATCACTTTAACCCCCGTCAGAATGGCTTTTATTAAAATGTCCAAAAACAATAGATGTTGGCATGGATGCAAAGAGAAAGGAATCCTTATACGCTGCTGATGGGACTCCAAATTAATATAACCCCTATGGAAAACAGTATGGCGATTGCTCAAAGAACTAAAAGTAGACCTACCGTTCAGTCCAGCAATTGTACTACTGGGTATCTACCCGAAGGAAAAGAAGTCATTTTATCAAAAAGACATCTGCACTCGAATGTTTATTGTAGCACAATTCACAATTGCAAAGATACGGAATGAACCCAAGTGCCCATCAATTTATGAATGGATTAACAAAATGTGGTTTATGTATGCCATGAAGTACTACTCACCCATAAAAAAGAGTGAATTAATGCCTTTTGCAACAATTTGGTTGGAACTGGAGACCATTATTCTAAGTGAAGTATCTACAGAATGGAAAAACAAACACCACATGTACTCGCTATTAAATTGGAACTAACCAATGAGCACACATGTGCATAAAGGGAAGTAAAACTTAGTGGAAATCAAGTGGTGGGAGGAGAGAGAAGAAGAGAGGCAAAAACCCACCTAACGGGTACAATGAACACTATATGGCTGATGGGCAGACTTATAGCCATGACTCAAGCGTTACAAAAGTGATCCACGTAACCAAAAATATTTGTACCCTCTTAATATTATGAAATTTAAAAAAAAAACAGGAAAAAATAAAATAAGAAAAAAACCTGAAAAACAAAGTTTTAAAGTTATGGTAAGTTAAGATTAATTTATTATTGAAGAAAGAAAAAAATTTTTTTATAAATTTAGTTTAGCCTAAGTGTACAGTGTTTATAAAGTCTGCAATAGTGTATAGTAATGTCCTAGGCTTTCCCATTCACTCACCACTCACTCACTGACTCACCCAGAGCAACTTCCAGTTCTTCAAGCTCCATTCATGGTAAGTGCCCTATATAGGTGTACCATTTTTTATCTTTTAACTGTTTTGTTTTGTTTTTTTGAGACAGAATCTTACTCTGTCATCTGGGCTAGAGTGCAATGACGTCCTCATAGCTCACTGCAACCTCAAACTTCTAGACTCAAGTGATTCTCCTGCCTCAGCCTCCCGAGTAGCTGAAACTAAGTGCTACCACACCTTGCTAATTTTTTTCTATTTTTAGTAGAGACAGGGTCTTGCTGTTGTGCAGCTGGTTTCAAACTCCTGAGCTCAATCAATCCCTCCCCTTTGGGCTCCCAGAGTGCTAGGAACACAGGCATGAGCCACCGTGCTGGCTATCTTTACTGTCCCTTTTTTATGTTTACATATGTTTACATGCACAAATAAATACTTACATTGTGTTATACTTGCCTACAGTATTCAGTACATAACATGCTATATAAATTTGTAGCCTAGGAGCAATACGTTTTACCATCTAGGGGGTGGGGGGTGTGTGTGTAAATATACTCTATGATGTTTGCACAACGATAAAATGACCTAAGAACACATTTCTTAGAACATATTCCCATCATTAAGCAAAAGATGACTGTACTTAGTTTTCGCACTTATACAGTTGTTGCAGACTGATTAAATTCATATCTGATCTAATATTTACCACTTGATCTCCATTTTTTTCTTTGTTCCTTTTATTCCTCTAGTATGTCTCTTTTGATTTTTGTACCTCTTTAAACTATCACCTTCCTTAGTCTGTTCCTGCTGCTATAACAAAATACCTTAGGCTGGATAATTTATGAATAATAGAAATTTATTTCTCACAATTTGCAGGCTAGGAAGTCAGCAGATGTGGCGTCTGGTGAGGGCTTGCTCCCTGCTTCATAAATGGCATCTTCTTGCTGCATTCTTACATGGAAAAAGGGATGAATGCTGTGCCCTTACATGGTAGAAGGGGAGCTGAAGGGCAAAACAGGCTCCCTCAAACCCTTTTTGGGGCATTAATCCCATTCATGAGGGCAGACCTAATCACCTAAAGGCCCCACCTCTTAATACTGTTGCATCAGAGATTAAGTTTCAGCATGAACTTCGGAGGGACACAAACATTCAAACCATAGCATTCTGCCCCTGGGCCCCCCCGCCCCCAGGTTCATGTATCCTTCCCACGTGCAAAATACATTCATTCCATCTCAACAGCCCCAGAAGTCTTAACTTGTTCCAGCATCAATTCAAAAATCTAAAGTCCATAGTCTCTTCTAAGTCAGATATGGATAAGGCTGAAGGTATGATTCATCATGAGGCAATTGCTCTCCAGCTGTGAGCCTGTGAAACCAAACAAGTTATGTACTTCTAAAATACAGTGGTAGGACTGGTATATGATAGACATTTCCATTCCAAACTGGAGAAATAGGAAAAAAGAAAGGGGTAATAGGTCCTAAGAAAGTCCAAAACCAAACAAAGCAAGTTAGATTAAATCTTAAGGCTCCATTATAATCTTCTTTCACCCCATGCCCTGCCTTCTAGACATACTGGGGCTGGATTTGGGCCCCCAAGGCTCCAGGTGACCCTGGCCCCTTGGCTTTGCTGGGCGTAGCCGATGCATGCTGCAGCTCTCCCAAGTTGGAGTCCTGTGCCTGAAATTGTCTCAGCCTGGCCTTGCACTCTGGTGACTCTTTGCAGGTGGGGGAGTGGGAACCACCCCCACAGTTCTACTAGGTATTGCCCTAGTAAGGGCTCTGTGTGGTGGCCCCATCTCTGTGGCAGTTCTCTAACTGAGGCTCTCTAGGGCATTCTCTGAAATATAGGTGGCGGTAACCATGCGCCTGCAACATGTGCATTCTGTGCACCTACAGAGTTAGCACCATGTGGACACTGCCAGTGTTAACTGCCTTTGCCCTTCAGAGAAGTGGCCCAAGCTGTACCTGTGCAGCTGTGCTCAGTTGAGCCACAGTTTCCAATAACACATTCCTCATTTCCATCTCAGACCTCATCAGAATGGCCTTTACTGTCCTTATTTCTACCAACCTTCTGATCAGGACCACTTAAATAATCTCTAAGTAATCTATAGGTTGAAGCTTGTTCTACCGCTTTCCTCTTCTTGAGCCCTCACCAGAATAACCATTTATCATCCAACCTTTACCCCATTACCCAGTGCCAAAGCCACTTCCATATTTTTTGGTATTTTTTATAGCAGCACCCCACTTCTCAGTACCAATTTCTGTCTTAGTTCTTTCCTAGCAAAATACTTTATACTGGGTAATTTATAAATAATAGAAATTTATTTCTCTTACTTTTGGAGGCTGAGAGATCCAAGATCAAAGTACCAGTGGATTAGGTGTCTGGTGAAGGCTTGCTTTCTGATTCATAAATGGTGCCTTCTTGCCCCTTCCTCATATGGAAGAAGGGGAGTGGTAGGGCCAAACAGGTTCCCTCAAGCCCTTTTATAAGGACACTAATCCCATGACCTAATCACATCCTAAAGTGCCCACCTCTTAATACGGTTGCATTGGGGATAATATTAAATTTATTCAACTTGAATTTTGGAGGGATACACACATTCAACCATAGCATCACCTTATTTAACATATTAACTGCCCTGTGAGTTGTATTTAACTCACGCTAGTTTTGAGCCCGGGGCCTCGTGAAGCATGTGTAATTTACGTCTCTTCATCTTAGGAGCCGCAAGAACTATTTTTCAAGTTGCATATAACTGATGCACAGAAAACAATAAAAACTAACAAATTTTTCATTAAATTAGAAAGGATCATTTTATTTTTGAAGTTTTTATACTATTTTTGTAATAAAACACTGTCGTCCCCAGGAAAAATTTTTTTTTCCTAATGTGGTAGTCAATGTGTTAAATGACAGGTTAAACAGCCTGTTTTAATGCATATTCTTTGATTGTACAAAATAACCTAAGTACTTTTCATCTTAATGTTATCTGGTGGTACGAATTGCCATAGATATATCTGGGTCTTAATGACAATTTAAGTTGGGGGGAGCATAATGTAAAGGGAGCAAACATTAAGTACCTAATATTGTGGCACTTTAAATTCTCATTTAATCTTTTCATCAACCTTATTTGACAGATGACTAAACTGTGGCTCAGAAAATTAAGCAACTTTCCTAAAAAGTTGATAATTGAGAGAACTGGCATTTGAACCCATGCTTCCTCTACTCCATCTTGCTGCTTACCAGCAACAAATAGTGTGGAACAATGTTCAGTTCAGGAACTAAAGTTGTAAAAATTGACTTCCTAAGTTTTTCTGCCATGTCTGTCTTCCCATAAGTGACATCTGACTAATAAGTGCCCCAGTTGCGTGTGAGATTTCTATGAACAAATGAAAGGTTAAAGCTGATGATAATCAGCCTAACTACTTAACCTTTTTTCACCTTTCTGTTTTACTGTCTAAACCGATTTGACCCTTTTCTAATTTAGCCCTTGTATTCCTTTTTCTGTTTACACTTGAAAATGTGAAATGTTAAATCCACATGTTATGTTAATACTTAACAGTAGTTTTGGACATAAATAAATTCCTGGAGCCCTTGACTTCAGAACCTGAGGAGCAATCTAACTGCAGTTAAACAGTATGTTTGTAGTTACCAAGATGACTGGTAATGGTTATCCCCATATGCTATCTAATTTTTTAAAAAATTATCAGTTTGGCTTTCTATCAACTGTACAGGTGTGTCTTACTTTATAAATATGTAAAGTGGATTCTAAAATATTGAATCATACCTTTTTTTTGACTTACCTTATAATTTCAGATGTGTTTCACAGGAAAATATTTGGCTATTTGCATCATAGCCCTTTTTTACCAGCTCCTTAAATTCAGCAAGTGTAGTTATAATTAGTAACTTGCCTGGCGCTCATATATTTTAAATTATTCAATGCCAATATTTTACCAAGAGTACTTGCTAGAGTACTACAGATTCGTCTCCATCTTTTATGCATGCCAATTTATAAACCAGCAAGTGTATCATCACACAGTGTAAAGCAGTGTTACTTTAAGACAAACTAATCTTTTAATTGATTATACTTATATTAATATATTTAATGAACTATAAATCAAAGGAACAATTTGTAGTAGTGGAAACATTGGACCAGAAATAGGAAGACATTAATTTCAACCCAGTTCTTAACATTTACTAGCTGAGTGACTTTTGGCAAGTTACCTAACATTACTGAGACTGTTTCCTCGACTCGTAGGGTAGTTTGAAAATTAAAGAAGATAAAATATGAAAGTACTTTGAAAATTATTAAGCACTGTATTTACTTGAAACCACTTGGTGGTGATCAGGCAGCATTATGAAAGGGAATTTACAATCATGTTATAGTACTTGAGACTTTAAAAGAGCTTTATTAAAAAAATCTGTCACAGAAATGAAAACTATTGGCGGTAGCGTTGACATAGGCAGTGACAGTAGTCCATTGAACTATTTAAATAAATAACTCTCTGCTTGAATGCAGCAATGGGAGTATCCCTGGTAAAGCTCATTAATGAATCCTACAATGCTAAAAGAATCAAGGACCTAATTTTTTCATTTTGTATATTTGAACTTTAATGTGTGAGTTTATTTAGAGAGTTTACTTTCAGTTTTATGAATGACTTAATGTTGCCAATTGAAGAAAGATGCGTAGTTATCATTCAAAAGATACATTGATTTGATATACATATTTAAATCATTTTGCCTGTCAAGGACCATAATTTTGTAGTGTGTTTTATTATAATTTCCCAGCAACAAACTTTTATGTTCTTTCCCCAAAACTTGGCTTTTCCCAAGTTTCCATTTCTGTCTTAGAACTTAAGTGCAACTCCTTAGCCATTCTCTTCATTGTTAAATTACAAAGTAAATGGACATTGTACTTAGTGGGTTCTGATGCATTCAGTCCTTACTAAGTAGTGCTGATTATTATGTGACTTTAAGCAGTATGTTCATATGTTTTGGTTTTCATCGAAGACTCCTTTTTAGTGATATTTCCCTATTAATCAGTGCAATCCCCATTCTGTTCCTCTTTTTCCTATTTCTGTCATTTCTGTTTTTTTTGTTTTTGAGACAGGGTTTTGCTTTGTCGCTCAGGCTGGAGTGTAGTGACTTGATCATAGTTCCCTGCAGCCTTGAACTCCTGAGCTCAAGTGATCCTCCCACCTCAGCCCCCTGAGTAGCTGGAACTACAGATGTGTGCCACCACACCCTATTTCCTGACATTTCTGGTACAGCTAGAACACTGCTGCTCATTAGAATAAGAAATAATGGAAATTGCCAGGAGCAGATTTACCGAGTTAATGTAGTGGTTCTCAACCGGTAGTTCTCAGTGATTATAATATGCAGTCAGGGTTGAGAACCAGTGATTTAAGTTGCTTAAACATACATGGAGAGAATGAGACCAACTGTGAAGGTTAAATCTGTTGTAGAACTGAACAGAGAGTTGGTGTTTTGAGGGTGACAATAATCTGACCAAAATTTAAATATATGGGAGATGTTACTTATTTTAGCGTTATGTTTTGATTAAAAGTGAAAGGTTTCAACTCTGAAAGGCAAGGTGCACTTTATCACATCTGAATTGATGGAATAGATGAAAGTATTCACTCAAGAGAGCTGTTGGTTTCTTGGTGATGCATGAACTAGAAAGGGAAAGAGAAGAATATACACCCAGAGCATTCATAGTCTACCCAGTATTGAGTTCTGTTAGGGGTTAGTCACATGGTGGAGGTGGCAGAATGAGAATATGGCAGAGTGGTTCAGTGCACAGGCTCTAGAGTCGGGTGCATATGGCTTTGTTTATTACTGTTTGCGTGACCTTGGTCACATTGCTTAAGTTCTCTTAAGCCCGTTCCTCTTCTGTAAAATGGAGGTAATAATAGTACATACTCAAGGAATTAAATGAGCTCATGCATTTAAGGAACTACCATAATAACTGGCACCTGGAAGCTCCCATTAATGATAACAGGGTTGCTGTTATATTAATAAAAAAGGCACAGTCCAGACTTTAGAATCACACAGGTTTGGTTTTGAATGCCTACTTTGCCATGTACTAGCTAGACAAGCTACTTAACCTCTCTGAACCTCAGTTAATATAAAATGGAGTTAATATCTACTTCATAGTGCTGTTGTGAATATTAAATGAGCAGAAGTATAGGAAGTGCCTGGCTATAGATTGGGTTGGATTTTGAGATAATGCTTTCCCTTCTTATCACTCACTTCATTGATAGTAGACTTTTTTATGAGACTGATGCGCTGCCTACTGCAGTAAGGAGATCACTGATAATAGACTTTAAAAAAAAATGTTTGTTTGTAAACTTTGATTAGCATTTGTGTAGCATGTCTAGTCATCTTCAAAGGTCTTCCTGAAAGGGCACTCTGAGAATACATTTATTTAAACTTTCCTTAGCACTTATTTTCCATTTTCTTTTTGTTCTGTTAATATTCCAGCTCTTAGATAACAATAACTTTGTAATGCCAGAAAATTAAAATTTTAACTTTTTAGCCTAATTCTTTTAAGTGGTGAACTATATCAATTACCCTAATCGGTCAAGCAAGGATGACTTAAAACCTATGTGCCTAGCACCGTGTAACATACTCTGTAGTCCCTGCCCTTCTAATCTAGTTGAGCTCATTTCCTTAACTAATATGGACTCAACAGTTAGTTTTGCTTTTTCTGCTCTTCTTTCTTGAGCCATAACCTCTGATTACTTTATAGAATCTCTTAATGGACTTTCTAGTTCAACTGATAATTATAATTTAACAACCTTGGGGACATTTTGATTCTTTGACGTTTTAAAAACATTTTTAAAACTCATTTTTTAAAAGTTATCAGCTGCTTGTAGACTTTCCCTTCTTTCCCTTCATATCTAAACTTTGTTCAATATCTCATAAAAGTTTTATTAAATAATTACATTCTTTAAATAGCATGTTCTTTTTAGACCTTCGGTGATCTCTGATTTTTTTTCTTCCTTGCTCATCATAGCATCTTTTTGTAAAAAACCAGTATAAAAGACCTTTTCTGTGGTAGTTACATGTCTGATTCACATTCAGCAAATGATTCAGCAAGTTTCTGAAGCTGTGTTTTGATTTATCTGCTTGTCAAATGAAAATAATGCTTGCTACCTACTTATAGCAAAGGGATGTTGTGAAGATTAGATTTAGAATGTTTTTAACTCATTTACTCAATGCTACTGAAATATCTCATTATATTTTCAGAATACATATATATTGCTTTTTTTTTTTTTTGAGACAGAGTCTCACTGTGTTGCCCGGGCTAGAGTGCCGTGGCATCATCCTGGCTCACAGCAACCTCAAACTCCTGGGCTCAAGCAATCCTTCTGCCTCAGTCTGCCGAGTAGCTGGGACTACAGGCATGCGCCACCATGCCCGGCTAATTTTTTCTATGTATTTTTAGTTGTCCGATTAATTTCTTTGTATTTTTGGTAGAGACGGGGTCTTGCTCTTGCTCAGGCTGGTTTCGAACTCCTGAGCTCAAACACTCCGCCCGCCTCGGCCTCCCAGAGTGCTAGGATTACAGGCATGAGCCACCGCGCCCGGCCCATAATATATTGCTTTTTAAAATCTATTTTAAGTTTTACTATAGCGAAGTATGATTTTTATTTTTCTCTTTTACCTCACCACAAAGGTATCAAATTATTTCTTTAGTATACAAATGGTTTTATTTATGATTAGTTTCCCAGTTTGTAGAGATTGATGTTTCTGGTGGAAAGGCAGTAAGTATATTAGAGGTTTAGAAATTGTAATCTGGAGCCGAATTGGTTGGATTTGAGTCATGGCTCTGTCATTTACCAGCTGAGTAACCTTAGGCAAGTAACTTAACTTCTCTGGGCCTCAATTTACTTATCTGTAAAAGGTACTTAATATTAATACATAGAAGTTGTGAGGATTAAATTAGTTAACATATGTAAGCACTTAGAACATGGCCTGGTACTCAAAAAATATTAGCGATCACTATTATTGACAAAATATTACATGTGTTTAAGTCTTTAATATTTAAGTACCAGAATTTTTGGTAGTATCTTGGCTGTCTTGTGAAACATTATTGCGCTTTCCCTAACAAACTGGAACTCCATTTTATGTGCAAATTGGACATTTAGGTCTTCCTGTGGCTTTCCTTGCCATCATTGCAGCCTGATGGGTTTTTGTTGTATTTTGTTTGTTTTGTTTTATTTTTGAGACAGTCTCACTATGTTGCCCCGGCTGGTCTCAAACTCCTGGCCTCAAGCCATCCTCCTGCTTTAGGCCTCCCAAAGTGCTGGGATTACCATGCCAGCCGTGATGGGTTTTTAATATCATTTTTATTATAAAAATAGGATACATTATAAGAATCAACAAAACATGAAGATAAAGAGCAGAAGATGAACCTCTCCTTCCCCATTTTTGCTTCCTATGAGGATTAATCCTTTTCCAGATTTTTATTTGATCATGTCTTTTGTCAGTTTAAAACCCCCTTCACAAACTTTATATTATCCTTAGGATGAAGTCCAAACTTCCTAACATGGTCTATGAGGCCCTCCTAGCCTCTGCCTTCCACTTACTTTTGCTTTTTGGTAACTCCTATTAGATCTAAGATGAAAAGTCACTTCCTCAAGGAAATCCTTTCCTAACCTTCTAACTGGGCTCGCATAATGTCCTCATAGCCCCTTTTACTTTCCCTACCATAGTCCTTCTTCTCTTATACAGTGCTGCTCTCTGGGGGTGTCCTAGTGACTGGGATGTGCTCTTGTCATTTACTGGGTGGGGCTGAGGGGTATTGGATGTTCACCATGAAGAATTGTCCTAGCCCTGTATGACTTGTGAATGTCCCACTAGATGGTCATATTGGTGAAAAACATGTTTATAGTTACTAGAGCCAAGAGCCTAACTCAGTTTTACATATCCATAGGGAACTTTTTGCAGGGTTTTAATATATGTTGAGTTTTTCAGGAATAAAAACTACTGTTTTATTAAAGGACAGTTGTATCTTCTTTTGTTTAGAACTCTACCAAGAGTTCACCATTTGGGGGAAATCATGTCACCAATGACAACATTTCTCACATTCAGAGCAATTCAACATATAGGTGGAAACATTGGACATTGCTTGGTAAATATTTGTCAGGATTTAATTGAAATTAGGAAAATCCGAAACAGATGGGGGGAAAACATTTCTCTTTCCTGGCTGAATATATTTGCTTTTCTTTTTTTCCTATTGTATTTTATCTTATACTTCATTCATAAATCGCACATCTGTCTCTCACTAAATGAGAACTTAGTGGGGACAAGAACTGTATTTTACTTATCTTTGAATCTTCAATATTCACTGAGCACATGGTAGTTGCTCAACTTTATTCAGTTGAATTAATAGCAATAACAATAGTATTTATTCAACAAATATTGAATCAGACTCTGCTAGGCAAAGAGGGCAAAAAGACACTGTCCCTATTCTCAGGAACACATGATCCATTGCAAAGACAGACCTGGAAATAATTATAATATAATATGACAGTTTCTAGAATGGACATAGCTATAAACTATAGCTCTGTAATGAAAAAAACACTTAAGTCTTGTAGGGAGATCCTGGAATAATGTCACAGAAGAGAAATAGTATCCAGCATTAATCATAGTGCCAAGAAAGACTCTCAATAAATATTTAGAAATTCATTGAATGAGAGTAGTTCTAAAGAGTGAGGAGGGATTTGCCAAATGGTCAAGTTTAAAAGGGCATTCCCCACAGGAAATCCCTATTCAAAAGCTCAGAGGTATGAGAGGTGCAGGAAGAATTGCTGGAGCATAAAGTTGGAGGTTGAGTCATAAAGTTGTCCCCTGAATGTGATGGACCAGATCATGAAGAGCCTTCTTCCATAAAAAGAAGTTAGATTTTGTCTTGTAGATGCTAGAAAACCATTAATTTAACTATTAAAACTACTGTTTTTCAAACTATACTGTGTGCCAGGTACCTATAATCCTAATACAGAGTTGATATTTTCCCATTTTATAATTGGGAAACTGAGGCTCAGAGACATTAATTAACTTGCCCAGGTTTTCACAGCTACTGAGTGGAAGAACTAGAATTCAAAATTAGGTCAGTTGAGTCCACATCTCCTGTCTTCCTTTTAAACTATATTTTATTTTACACAGCACATCCAACAGGGAAGAAACTAGGTATTTTAACTTTTTAATTTTTTTTTAACCTCACATCATTCTCAACTATAACAAATTCAAAATTTTTATGTAAATTTAACAACTTGAGACTCATGAGTAAGTTTTAGTCTTCTGAAGGTCCAAATTTGTATCACAGTAACTCACCTCTTGCAGGCCACTTTTATTCTGGTGCCATCTTCTATCTAGTTTTTCAAATAACTGTCTTTTGACTTACTGAAATGCCCTTTTCCTTTCAGTCACCATTGAATGTTGTGGGCCAATCAGGCATGGTTTGTATACTCTGAAGGAGAAAAATTTCAAGTACTATTTTCTTTTTGAGCCATTTAGATCTGAGTCTTTAATATGCAAAAAGAATACTCCAAGTAGTAATTACTTAAATTTGATAAGAAAATCTAATATTGATCCTGCTATTCTATTTAATTAATATAAATGTAATTTACTATTTAAATAAATGATTCCTACCTCATATCCTAGTGTGCTTGGTTAGCGTGAAGTACTTGAGACATTATCTGATTAACTCTGCAACATCTGGCTAGTCTGGGATGAGATTCTTCCTTATTTTAATGGCCATTAAGATGTGATGCGTTCTGGAGATGGATCATGGTAACGGTTGTATACAACAGTGAGAATGTACTTACTGTTACTGAGCTGTGTACTGAAAATGGTAAGTTTTATGTAAGTATATTTTATCACAATTTTAAAAAAGATATGAAACAGAAGTTCAAAGTGGCCTGAGATCTCTTATCAAGCAGTTATTAATCAAATATTCTTGAGAGCCTTTTGTTATGGACTTGAGTAAGGTGTGCAGGAACACCTATCTTAGCATCATAGGCTGATCAAATTAAATGTTCTTAATTCTAAGCTGTTTGAAAAGAAAAAGAATCCCATTTATCTGAATGCAGGGATAAAGAAGAAAACATAGTAATGGCCCAATATTATGATGCAGCCATCCTCAGGATGGATGTGATGATGAAAATGCCTTTCAGACTTGACTGCTATTTGTCCCTGGCTTTAGTTTCTTGTTCAAAAGCACAGCTAAGGGATTAAATGGGCTATCTAAATGTCACCTCAACAGGTAGAATGTGCATGGTAGCAGCTCCAACTTGTAGCTGAGGCTCAGACTTTTAGCTTCCTTATCCCCACTAGTATCATGGGAAATTAAACTGTCATTCATTAGCTTCACAAAAATTAAAAGATTGTGCTGGTGGAGGTACAGCAAACATTGTTGGCGAGTGTGAATTGCATAACTTTCAGGAAAGTAATCTGGTAATAACTGATAGAAATTTTAAATACACATACTTTTTGGCCTAATAATCCCACTGGGTTGCCACTATCGTGTAGAGACATTGGTACAAGTTGTGTTGTTTTTAGTAGCAAAAAAGTAGAAGCCAGTCAGGAATTGGTTGAACAAATTATGCTCTGTCCATTCTAAAGACCAATGTACAGCTATTAAAAGGCGAGTTAAATCTTTATGTATTGGCCTGGAATGATAGCTATGTTATATAATGCGTAAAAAAGTTATAGAGTTAATATTAGTGTAGTATGGAGTATGACCTAAAAAAAGAGAAACCATATGTGTGTTTGAGAATAGCATGTAGAAGGATTCACATCAAACTGACAAAATTGATTGTCTCGGGGAGGTAAGCTTGGAGGTGGGATTGAATTAACTTTCCTTGTAAAACCATGTTGTTTGATTTATTATAATATAGTTTTTGTAAGTTTTAAAAAGTTTCTTAAGTTAAAAGAAAAGAAAGGGAAGGGGAGAAATAGTGATAAAAATTTTCCTAGGGATTACTTTGGGAGAGGGTTGATGACAGGGAATGGGCACAAAAGAAGCTTTGGTACTGGTAATGATCTCTATCTTGAGCTTGTGTTCACTTTGCAAAAATTCATCTAATTATATGCCTATAATTTGTATAATTTTGTGTCTTTATTGTATAAATTAAAATATAAAAATTATAGACTAGCAATACAATGGAATGCTATTATATTTTCTTAAAATGTTTTCAAAAAATAATAATATATGAAGTCAAGCAAGAAATAGTGAAGTCCCATTATTATAAAATATAATGTGCCTATAAACATACAGAATGAAGGCTGGAATAAAAACAATACAATATTAATAGATATTATGTCCAGATTATGGTTGTTTTTGTTTTAGGGGTTGGTTGGTTGGTTTGTTTGAAGTAAGAACAGTTTATTGGGTTGGATCATTTAGGAAGTCAATAAAACTTGGTGAGCCAAATCAGGAATTTTAAAATATTAAGCAGAAATTAAGAGTGAAGAAGAGGAGAGGAAAAGGCATTTTTTAAAAGAAAGAAAAACAAAGCTAAATACAGAGGTGTAGTAAGGTCAGGTAATTTTTTTCAACCTCTACTAGGAAAAGACTTTTACTAACTTCAGCTGTCAAACCATCATGTAGTAGTAGAGTCATATTAAAAATACTCTCCTTTATCAAACTCAGTTGGGCTTTTTTACAAGTCATGCTTGATACCTAAGTTTTGTTGTTTTTAAGTATTTAGTTTTAATGAAACTGTCATCGATATAATAGTTTCAGTTGACCCTAGCAGATGCAACTTAGTAGTAGCTTAAGAAACCTATGTTCTCCTCCCAGTCTTCACTGATTAACGCTAATAGTTTGCTTTTTTTCACCTTAGCTGCCACATGGGGGCAAATAATACCTCACTAGGTCTTAATGAGAATCAAACGAGAAAATGTAGTATGTGAAAATACTTTTATAGAATTAAACACTACCCAATTGAAAAATTACATTATTTTTCTTATATTTAATTCGGCCTAAAGTCCTTAGTTGTGGAATGTAGTTATTTCATGATGGAATTTATTTCGCTTAATAGGAATTGAAAAGTTGAAGTTTATGAAAGAATGCAATTTTTTTAAGTCAAGTTCTGCAAATGTTGCATTTAATGGTTCTCGAGGTGTGGGTTGTGATTGCAATGCGTCATTATTTTAGACTAAATACTAATATTTAGTGCTTATATATCAAATTGAAATGTAAACATTTTTGCTGCTTCTAATTGTTGAACTGTCAGGGGAATTATCAGGCTTTTTTCCCTATTTCAATTATTTTTCGTTAATTCATCATGTTTACCTAAAATAACTAATACACCCAAATCAGATCACTTCAGGTGTTTCGCAGGGGTTTTGATAAGGCTTGGCTTTTGATTAGATCTTTAAGTTAGTTATCTTCTGGTCAGAGTGAGCGTTGGGTTGGGATGGAGAAAACTGCGGGGCACTAGGACCCAGGGGGCTCCCGTGAACGGATCTTGGGGCCAGATTGCAAATTCGCGGTGACTCAGTCTGGTCGGCTCCTTGCGCTCGGCGGCCGCGGCGGCAGCAGTAGACGTTGGCGGCCGAGCTGCTAGGAGCAGTTCCGCCGGCTTTCACCGTCCGATACTTACTTCGGGCCACCCCAGGCAGGTCCGAGGCGTCTGGGGAGCGATGGGATCGTTGTGGCGGGGAGACGGGGTTTGCTCGGCGCGGGAAGCCCTCGGGCCTGTGCACAGGGGAGTAACATTTGCTCCGTCTCTTCCTGTGTCTGGCTTTATTTGCAGCAAACCAAGATGGAGTATGAGTGGAAACCTGACGAGCAAGGACTTCAGCAAATCCTGCAGCTGTTGAAGGAGTCCCAGTCCCCAGACACCACCATCCAGAGAACCGTGCAACAAGTATCCTTTCCGAGGCCTGGCCTCCGCCCGCGCAGCTGGCGCGGCGCTGCGGGCCCGCTCCCGGCGACCGGGGGGCTCCCGCCGCCCCTCCCCCTCCCTCTCCTTTTGATCCCTCCCTCCTTCCTCTGTCCGCCCGCGGGGGGGGCCCGCCGCCACAGCTCCTGCCCGGCGCCTCGCGCACGCGGCCCTAGTGCCTGGGCCGGGGGCAGTGCCGCGTGGGGCTCATGCCGCCGAGACCGTCGGCTTCCGGCCCGCGGGAGGCGGGGGCCCCGGGCCGCCGCCCGGGATCGCGACATGTGCGCGGGCCTGGCAGCCACGTCCCCGCCCGCCGCTGACCTGACGAGGCGGTGGGGAGCGGCGCGAGCGGGAGCGGCCCGGGCCCACACAATGCGCCCCGCGGGGTGGGGGCGGCGGGCCGAGCGGGAGGCCGGGTGGAGGGCGCTGTGTGAGCGGCCGAGCTTGCCGGCCGACTGGCCAGAAATGGGTGGAGCTGGCGCGGGGTTTGAACTGCTGCCGTGTTGGTCCTGAGGTTTTTTTTCCAGGCCCTTGCCCTGGAAGGGCTGGAGACCTACAGGTGGGGGAAAGGGGTCTCCGTGCCTCACCCCGGGGCTGCTCGTCTTAACACCTGATGCAAATTCCCTGGCTCCCAAGTGAGATTTTCTTTTTAAACCTTTGGTTCAAGGCTAATTGCACAATTAGCTAAGTCTTTACCAGGTGTGCTGATGTAGTTGTCCTTTTGCTACGGTTTTAGAGACAGAAAGGGTTAAGAAGGAAAACCTCTTTTATGTATGCTTTTTGTAGTCCCTGAAACCGTAGACAAATGGAGAGCTCTTGTTGAATCCAGTAAAGGAAACAAGTTCACTTACCAGATCATAAATAATCTTTTTACCTCTTCTTTTAAGCCTAAAGCAGTTAAAAATATTTTTTGCAGAAAAGTCTCTTGATTTTTATTGTCAATAAGCAGCACAATTACTTAATATGGAATTTGGTAAAGTAAGCTCTTTTCGTGTTTGAGCTTATTTAAAATACTATGAAGATGAAGTTATTCACCCAGAGGGTTTCGAAGAAGTACTGCATTTGCTGTAACCTAAAGTCCTCAATAGTTGACAAAATAAATACTCAGGTTTTTTGTTAATATGCTGCCTGTTTAAGAAATGAGGGGCTAACAATTTAGATCTGCTAGTACTGAGGAAGGAACAGTAGTTTTTGGAGTGTATTGGGGTTTGTGTCTGAAACCTTGCTATGGCTCAGTCTTAATTGTGTTGTCATAGTTCCAGGAATGATAGAAAATTGATATTTAATTAATTGTAGGTATTATATGACACAATTACTTGTTTCGTAAATTAGGCAAGCCCAGACTTGCATTGTAATTCTTAAGTAGCACTATATATCATACTTTCTTGTTTTAGTGTGTATTTATTAAGTACCTTTTATATGCCCAGTACTGTGCTTGGGCTAGCAGTCAATTTACAGTTTATTCTGTGTGCCTAGAGCATAGTATGTCCTCTGAGTAAGAACAAATTAAATTTCTGTTACTGTGAGAGGAAAACAGTATTTTAAGTAAAAATACGCACAGCTTTATATTTTCAGAGTGCCTAATGATGACCTTGTTCTTTGTGTCTCTTAAAGAGAGAATGTATTTAATTATTGTTTTGTATAGACTTCTGAAAAACCGTTATAATAGTACAAGTAGATACAGCTCAAGTTTTAAGAAAGTAAACCTTATCAGGAAATATTTATGAAAAAATGTATTGACATTATGTTGTTAATCTTGTCCTTTCACTAAAGCAAGAATCACCATCTGGGTTTTTCTTGGTTACAGAAAGTAGTTGCACCTTGGAATTTTACTAGAGAATATACGTTTTGCTAGTTAATGTTCTGACCCCTAAACATTGAGGGTATTCAAGGATGTGATAAATAGCTAATAAAATGTACCTAGACTTTTGAATCTTGGTTTTAATCAGAAATTTAAATGTGTTGTGTAAAAACATTTTAATCATTCTGTGTAGTAAAACACAGTTGGGAGGTGTGTTAGGGGCTAAGAGGGCTTGAAGGATGAGAGATGTAATACAGCATTATGTTGCTGTTGACTGCCAACACCAACGAAATACCTGCAAATTTGTGTCACTGAAAATGTTAGATTCTGAAGGAAAAAAACAATTTTATAATTATTGTGTATTAATCTCAATGCTGACTTTATATGATATTTGATATATAGGCTTGTACATAAATGACATTTTATCTTAATTTTTTGAATTCCATAGATGAGTCTGACAAAAGTACTTTTTTTTTTAAACTTAAAAGGCTATTTTATAAAATTGATTTCCCTAAGTGATCTTCATCTCTTAAAGACTTGTTTTCATTTCTTTGGAATACTTTCATTTTTGTAACTATTTTATACTTGGATACCTTTCTAGTTACGATGTTTTAAAGTTCTAATAAATCTAAGAATTCTGTTTTGGAAAATTTTGCTGTATTGAGCATACTGAAGCTGGAACTTGCGTATGTTGCATTGAATAAAATTAATGAATTTCAGCCATAAAGCACCTCAGAGGTTTAAAAACAAGCACTAGTGTATGAGTAGTATGTTAATAGATTTAATAAGATATCCTTATTCTTTGTTTAAAAATAAAAATATAAGGCTAGAAATACTGCAAACGGATTCTTGATTTTTATATAAAAAAATGCTTAGTTTTTTTCCTTAGATTACACAGAGACATTTCCTTAACTACTGTTTGTTGTAGAAACTGGAACAACTCAATCAATATCCAGATTTTAACAACTACTTGATTTTTGTCCTTACAAAATTAAAATCCGAAGGTAAGTAGAATTTATGTTTAACTTTTTAAAAGTATCTTTAAGACCCGTTAAAATATACTGAGAGTTATTCATTTCAAAGGATTTCATTTTATAGTAAACATGCTTTATCGATGTGGGATGAGCAGAGTTATTACTACTCTAAGCATTTATGTGCTTAATAACGATTCAGTTAATTGGGTGTTTATATAATAAATTCCCTCATTGTTTGCAAATGAAAACGTGTGGAAAGTCTACTTTGTTTTGCTTCAGTGCTTATACATGAATATGTTGATTGATTCCTTTTAATACACAGCCTGAGCAAGAGCAAGACCTTGCCTCTACAAAAAATGGAACAATTAGCCAGGCATAATGGCACAAGCCTGTCCTAGCTACTCAGGAGGCTGAAGCAGGAAGATAGCTTGAGCCCAGGAGTTTGTGGTTGCCGTGAGCTATGACACCACTGCACTCTATACCAGTGTGACAGATTGAGACTGTCTCAAAAAAAATTAACTGAATATATGTGTGATCATTGTAGAAAAAAATGGAAAGGTCATATAATCAAAATGAAAAATCACTTAGCTCATCATCCAGAGATTATTATGTTGATATCTTGAATTACATCCTTCTGTACTCCTTTTATATGGTTATGTATAATACATAACTATTTTTAAATTATTTAGCAAAAAAATGGTATTTTACTCATAGGTAAACTTCCATAACTTTTCAGAAACTGCTAACAGTGTACATAAAACTTTTTCATTAAGTCTTCAAACAATTTTAAAATTACTTCTGTGATAGTTTAAAGCCTGAATAGTGTGATTTTTAAATGACATGGTCATTTGAATGTTCTAATAACATGTAAATTCTCACTAGATTTTATTTCACAAGTATTTATTGCACATCACCTCTTTGCCAGGCAGTTTGCAGGCTCAGAAGAAAGAAAAGTGAGCAAAACAAAAATCTGTGCCCTCGAGGAGCTTACATTGTAGTGAGAGGTGTTCTTCATAGCATCATTTGAGTTATTCCCTTTCTGAAACATTGCAGACACATAGAAGACAAATATTTATTGAATAACTGACCAGCCTCTAAGTAAAAGCACTATACCTTATTCAGTGATTAGTATTTTAGATGCCATAGTGCAGTTAGTAGAAGCACTGCACTTGGAATTGGGAAATAACAGGTTTTAGACTCTGAGTTGAAGTCATTTAACCTCTCTTCTTTCAGCTATAAAAAGCGTGTGTTAGACAACCAGACCATCTGTAAGGTTTTGTTCAGCTCCAAACTCTAGCAGGTTAATGGTCTTAATGTATAGTAAAATCTCACTAATCTTGTGTTCAGATTTTGATAATTCATACAGATAGTGATTTCTTTTGAATTGTTTTCAAATCATTTTGTAGTTAAGGGGGGCGGTTAATTTATGATTGGGGGACATAATAGAAAATTTAAAACTCCAAATCTAGGTTTTAAGAAACTAGGAATTCTTTCAGCCTGTCTTTAAATTCAGCAATTAATATTCCTAGTTTGAAAAGTATATTTATGATATATTGTTTCTTAATACAGAAGTTTTTCTTATAGTTTGTGATTAGGCTGCTGTTTTCTTTTTAAAAAACTAAAATACTTACTAAATGAATTTTTCTAATCTGAAATTGTTTAAATTGAAAATTTTATTTTCACCTAAGCTGTCTACTCTCATGTTTTCACACCTACATTCCAAATATTAAGATTGTTATAAATTATACTCATTATTAAAGCTTTGTTGGGATATAAGGATATTTCAAAAGTACTTTTTAAAAAAACTTATTCAGACAGCAACAATAGAATTTGGAAGCCACTACCTCCACAAAGACCTATTACAAAACCGTAAAATGTTGGAAAAAATTTTATTCAGGTTTTCTTGACCCTAAAATGTATTTCTTCTGTTCATTGGGTGCAGTTTCTCAAAAGACATAGTAGTAGTTGTACATTTGTGTAACAGTTGATATTTCTTCTTGTGTTTACTCATTTCCCCCTCCCCAGGAAGATGGGAACATAGTTGGCCATATGCCATATCTAGTTCTCCTGGTTTTTTTTGTTTTTTTTTTTTTTAAATCTCTGCATTGTGGCCATCTTAGAGAAGGAACATAAGTAACATCTTTAATTGAAAATGCTTATTTAGAAATCTTTTTTTTTAAGAGACAGGGATTTGCTCTGTAACCTAGGCTGGAGTGTCGTAGCATGATCATAGCTCACTGCAACATTGAACTCCTGGGCTCCAGCAATCTCCCACCTTGGCCTCCCAAGTTACCTGAGACTACAGGCATGAGCCACCACACTTAGCTAATTTTATTTTATTTTATTTTTTTTTTTGAGACAGAGTCTCACTCTGTTGCCCTGGCTAGAGTGAGTGCCGTGGCGTTAGCCTAGCTCACAGCAACCTCAAACTCCTGGGCTCAAGCAATCCTACTGCCTCAGCCTCCCGAGTAGCTGGGACTACAGGCATGCGCCACCATGCCCGGCTAATTTTTTCTATATATTTTTTAGTTGTCCAGATCATTTCTATCTATTTTTTTAGTAGAGACGGGGTCTCGTGCTTGCTCAGGCTGGTCTGGAACTCCTGAGCTCAAACAATCCGCCTGCCTCGGCCTCCCAGAGTGCTAGGATTACAGGCATGAGCCACCGCGCCCAGCCTTAATTTTATTTTTTGTAGAGACAGGGTCTTGCTGTGTTGTCAATCTCAAGTGATCCTCCTGCCTCAGCTTCCCAAAGCACTGGGATTATTTAGTAATCTTGTCATTGAATCATTGAGTAAAAAGTTTTAGATCCAGAAGGGACCTCAGAGATCAGCTGCTCTAATTCTCTCATTTTGCAGATGAGCAAATTGAGGGCCTAGTGAAGTAAAATCTTAATTTTTTTAAAAAGAGAAAGTGATTGGTGACTTTTAAAAATGGATTTTAAGAGGATATATACTTGAAAACTGTTTCATCTCAAGTTGTGGTTTATTAAAACTCATCTTGTAATTTTTATTGTAAAAATCAACATATTATTTACAAATAATGCAATTTAAAATGATTACATGACTGAATTATTAGCTAACTTATGATAAGCTTGAGGAAGTTAAATATTTGACTTAATTTATCTCATAGCAGTTTTAAACTTTTAAGAGGATTTAGAAGTAGGTTTTGTTTTAAGTTACTTATTGGAATGGGTTGTAATTGAAAATGGAGAATGGAAAAACATTTTTAGATGGTGACATAAAGGAGTCTTATTGCTGTGATGACCTGAATGGGGTTTATGTGCAGAGAAACTTTGGGTTTTTTGCCTCTACATGTGCTTCACCCTTGAAGGTTGATGCCATTCAGACTTTGGGAACATAGTATTAAGTAGAACAAGCTCCGGGTATTTTATTTTTTAATAAGGCAGGTAAAACCATAGTGTTTCAGTAGCATATTCTGTTTAACACTCCAAGTCTTCTTGTCTTATAGCCCTTTGAGAGAAGTGGTTTGAAGTGTATGCTCACTGAAGCCAGGCTCCCAAAGTTTTGGCTTCCCCACTTGGTAGCCTTTTGGAACTTTGGCAAAGGCCTCAGTTTCTTCACCTGTGCAGTAAGGTTAATAATAACCTGTATAATATCATGAGATTGTAAGGATTAAATGCAGGGCTACTTGGAAAGCACTTATCAGTGTTTTAATTCATAATAAGCATTCAGAAGATGTTCCAACTACTGCTGATAATGTTGGTGGTGATGCCAATTGGTAAAACATCATTTATATTCTAGTATTGTTTCTTTGTGAAAATTTAGCACCATCTATGGATTAAATTTTAAGATTCTATTTTTAAATGTTTTTGCAGATTTTATGCTTTTACTTTTTTTTTAAGAGACAGTGTCTTTTCGCTGTCACGCAGGCTGGAAGTACAGTGGTGCAATCCAAGCTCACTGCAGGCTCAAATTCCTGGCTTCAAGTGATACTCCTGCCTCAGCCTCCCAAAGTGCTGGGATGACAGGAGTAAACCATCATGCCAGGCCTGATGCTTTACTTTTTTTAAGCTCAGGGGCAAGTGAAAAATAAGTTAATGACAATTATATTTATGCAGAGATGATCCCATGTATTTTTTCCACTTAACGTTTTTATTAGGATATTTTTAGTAACTAATGCTTTCGTATCTATAATGATGTTTATTAGATAACAATAAAGCTTGCATACAGTGGCCATCTGTAAACTAACTCTTAAACTAAATCAGTGGTTCTCAACCAAGGGCAGTTTTGCCCCGGGCCCCCCCCCCACCACCTCAGGAGACATTTTTGGTTGTCACAACTTAGAGGGGTTCTATGGACATTTACAGCTAATGATGCTGCTAAACATCTTACAACACACAGGATAGCAACTCACAACAGAGAATTGTCAGTATGTCAAACTGTTATCAAAATGTCAGTAGTGCCAAAGTTGAGATACCCTGAAATCAGGATTTAATTCTTTGATATTCAGTTATGATTTTTTTAACTGGTTATAGTAAAGTAAATTTGAATGCCACAATCAACATTTTTTTTTTTGAGATGGGGTCTTGCTATTGCCCAGGCTGGTCTGGAACTCCTGGGCTCAGGTGATCTGGAGTCAGCCTCCCAAAGTGCTAGGATTACAGGTGTGAGCCACCATGCCCTGCCTCCCCAGTCAACTTTTGAATATAATAACTTTATTATATGAATATAATAACAACTTTAAAGTTATTGTTCTTGGCACATTTTGAAATGAAATCTACTTTAAAACTCAGTGTTGCCACTGCTGTTTTATTACAGATGAACCTACGAGATCATTGAGTGGTCTTATCTTGAAAAATAATGTGAAAGCACATTTTCAGAACTTCCCAAATGGTGTAACAGACTTTATTAAAAGTGAATGTTTAAATAATATTGGTGACTCCTCTCCTCTGATTAGAGCCACGGTTGGTAAGTTATATTGTAACAATCTTGCTTACTCTGTTTCTAACTGGATTAGAGATGACAGACCATTTCCATAGGAATTTTTGTTAGCCATTAAACGTTAAATTGTGATGAGGGAAATTATTATTGCATTTAAATACTTTTGAGATGATGTTAATTACAGTAAAAACTCTCTTATCCAGTGAGACCAGTGATGAGGGTTACTGGTCTCAGTGGATAAGAGAGCTTTATCACACTTGGCTTAATCAAAGTTGGTTACAATGGAACATCAGCGAGTGATAATAATTGAGGACCATTATGTTTTCTTTGAGTGTGCAGATTGGAGTTCCTTATTGTCTGTCCGCCTTACAAAATGTATGGGGCACAATTTCTCTTTTCCTTTTTTTGTGTAATGAAAAGCTTTCTGATTTTTGAAAACAATGTAAGTATAGGATTCTAAATTTTTACTATTTTCCCACTTGTTTTTTATTATAATATTTGCCTTGTCTATACCTAATTCAGTAGCAAGTTTTTTAGTCTTCAGAATGTTCAGCTTGTTCAGGTAAAGAACTTTCTGTCAGTTTATGTAATACTAGATTAAAATGCTTAATTACGGTAACTACTATAAATTGATTTGGGAGCACACACAACTGGCTATTGGTAAGCACACATATCAACCAGTGGAAGCAGAAATAGGCAGGTATACTCTCTTGAGTAACCTACTAATGGGCAGCCCTTCGATATGTCATGGACTTAAGCAGTTAAATTTTGCAAGGACTTGGAAAGCATCTATGAATTTACCACGTTGGTTAAATGGAAGCCAGTTAAAGGAGTCAAACACTTTCATCAAGAGTTCCTTAGTTTTGTGCATTTTGTCATGTAGTTTTGAAAAGTATTCAAGTCATCTCTTACTCTGTGACTTCCCTGCAGACATTCTTGTATTAAACAGTGCCATTATTGACACTGATTTTAAATTTGGGTAGAGGACATTTGTAGTTTGAAAAAGGACTCCCTAGGTTATTCTGATGTACCCATATGTATCCCTTAAGGCTTTACCTACTCATGACACTGGTGAAAAGAATGGTAAGTGTGTGCCAGCCTTTTCTATTTAAAATCAAGGAGAGAATTCCCGATAGATAAAGTGGAATGGGATTTGCAAAGAAGTTTGTTTCTACCTAAATTGTGTTTCATTATAAACCTATCTTTAAGGGCCATTTGGTCCAAACTTCAGTACTTTTGATGTTGCCAAGCACACTGATTTGATTCCCATAATTGTTGTAAATACTGAGAAATATCTGTCACCTTTCACTTTTGCAGCTTATGCTGGATATTAGATGATTTTTCAGGAGTAGATGAAATTATGGGGCCAGATAAGTTTGGAGTTTGTCCTTCTGTCAACATTCTTTAATGCTGTCCTAGTGGAAGTAATGAATGTCAGCCATCTGTTAGTATCAAGTTATAGACTGTATTTAATTTGTATTAATTATTACCTGTTTGCAGTCTTACTTAAGACATACTTGGTCTTAAATAGGCAGATCCAGATCTTTCTCTTCCCCTCAGTTCTTTCATTAATATATTTTATCTTCAGGAAAGAATAACTGGCGAAAGGGTCAGGTGTTGCTGCTTTTAGATCTTACTAAGCTATTCTATTGTAAGGGTTAATGTTTTAAAATGCTATCACTACATTGGCCATCATGTATACTTTTTTTGTTTTATTTTAGTGGAGAGTAAATATTTGCCAACAGCTTTTACTCCACATATTTTTTTAGTTCTTTACCACTGGGAGCAACCTTTTCAAAACTAAGAGTAGAAAATTCAAATGAAAATTTATACACAACAGTAGAATTTACTATTCAGTGATGTTTACTAGGTACTAGGTATTTTATATATATCCCACTGAATTTTCAAAATAACATTTTTACAGATTAGTATTTTGTAGCTTAGAGTACATATAATTTGCTTACCGTCAAAGTTTTTATACTCTAAGGTACTAAAAGATTGATAATCACCAACCATATTACATTTTATTATTAGTGATGTATTTACTAAGGCAGAGAAAAATGTTAACACGAAACTTATGTGTTATCATTGTGTTTGTATTAACACAAAACTTTTGTGTTACATTTTTATGTATTTGCATAATCATTGACTATCACAACTCAGCCACACAACACAGTTGAAATAATCCAGTCAGTCAAAACAAGATGATCAGTCAGCATGTGCCACCCAGCCTCCAAGATCACCTTTCTGGGTACTCAGCATTGATCTAGTAAGTGGGAACTATTGTAGGAGTGTGTAGCCGGTCTACATAAGGGAGTGTTGTAAACAGACTGAACATATAGGAATGTTCTCAAGTGATGCTCATCTTCTTTAATTTTTTCTACCACAGTCCTTGGCTGTGATTCCAGATTAAGTCAGGGAGCTGTTCTTAGCTTCTTAATGTGTCTTTTATATGAACCTAACAGATTCATAAATTCATCACACAGCAGTAAGCACTGCTAACATTTTGGTATAGTTTTCATTCTGCTGTTTTGTATGTATAGAATTGGAGTTAATTTTAATTGGTGAAGCTATCATTGATATCATTGGAGAAAAGCAGATTACAGTCTTTCATACAGATACTTGGTAAATTAAAAAAAAACTTAGAGGGTGAACTGTTGGGAAACAGGATGAGAAACATCTGGTTGATACTGTGGTTTTTCCACAGTTATGCTGTGGCGATGTGGGAGTCACTGGTAAATATTATTAATATGTAGTTTAGAAATCTTAGGCATGGGATATTTAAGTGTGTGCACACGCATGAGCACACAGTTGTCCATATGACAGTATCTATCACAGTGCAGTCGGATTTCCTAAAGATGTTTGTTTTCTTTGAAGGTATTTTGATTACAACCATAGCCTCCAAGGGGGAATTGCAGAATTGGCCTGACCTCTTACCAAAACTCTGTAGCCTGTTGGATTCTGAAGATTACAACACCTGTGAGGTAAGGGTATTTGTTTCATATATAATTTTTCTTTTCTATTTTTCTTGTCATGTTATGTGTTAGCAATCTTTGGGAAAAATATTTCCTCTGAAATATACAACCTCAAAAGTTAGAAGCCTAAAGTTACCTTTGTGTTTCACATTTATGAATCATTCATCTTACTGTTTTCTATAAAGACCGTTACATTATAAAACCTCTTCACTGTATGTCCTACAAGGAGATGTCTTCTAAAGTTATTCTTGGGTGTATATGTAATAAACAGCTACCGTCAAGCTTAATCAGTTGATGTGGTATTTTTTAAAGATAGATTGAAATTTACCAAATTTCCAGACCATGAGTACTTTTTTAGCTTCTCTAAATTGTTTTTATGCTGCTTATTGTATGACATTATCTAAGGTATGTCTGACTTCTCTAGTTTTAATCATACCTTAACTCTGATCTCTTGTTTTTTTGCCACTGATTTGATCCATTTGAGAAGGTGAGAGTCAGTTTGTATAGAGTCCTTCTTTTATAATCTCTATTAATGAATACTTTATCTCTTTCATTAGCAGGCTTCCAGTTTGGGTAGAAATCTGTTTTAAGCGAAAACCATTTTATGTGTTTTTGTTCTCTAAAGTTGAGATCCTCTCTCTTTCAAAAAAGAGCAGGATTGCAGGAAGGGCAGGCACAGGATTAACCTAACAAAAAGCAATCAGGTGGTCTTATGACTTGGCAGTTCGTTGTTTGACCTGTCTTCAGAAAGAAGAAATAGGCAGAGAAGATGGGGAGAGGGAGTATTGGCAAAGTTAGTTATTAAAGTCACTTTTCTCCCTCCCTAAGAGAAAAAAAATCATTCTTATACACACAGAAAAGCCTTGGAAATACACTAAGATTACAGAAAAACTAAGTATTTAGTCATCATGTGGTTGATTACATTTAAATAGTGCTTGGTATGGTGGTGATAACATAATAGATGATTGAAATTTTAATCACTTTCCAAGAATAAAAATATTAAATGGCAGTTATTGTGAATCGTGGAGCTACTACATTGAAATTGTACTTTAAATAAACAGTATTCCCATCTGTCTGAACTAAAGATGTAGGTTTTCGAGATGTTAGTATGGAGTGATCACTAAAATGTTCTTAGTTGAAGTTTTTATTGGTTTTGTTTTGTGGGGTTTTTTGCCTCAGTTTTGGCACAATAGGTAACAAGTTCACATTTAATTTGATTTTAACAGTTTTTCAGAACTAAAACATTTTTTCAAAAGACCTTAATATTCAAAGATATCTATTTTAACATGACAATTGAAATCCCTAATATTTAAGCATGTTAAACCTAAGATTGAAATTTTATATTTTTAACTGAGTTCTAAACTTTAAAAAATCTCCAAATTTAGTATTTTTTAAGTATATTAAACTCTGAAAGAGTATTGGGTAATTGCCTTTAGTTATTTTTGGACACCTTTTAAATTAACTGTACTATGGAGAATGAGCACCAAGTTACTATTGATGGAATTATAAGGACCAAAGTGGATGGTTGAGGCAATTAGTAGGTTACATATTGTGTGCAAAGGCTCTGGATTATCCCCTTTAGTATAAAAATGGTTATAGGGAAATAGTTGCCAGTTTGAATTGTTTGTCCTTCTTAAAGATTTTGTTACTATTTGTGGTTTTATATATGTGACTTTTCTAATGGTGTTTGTGACCTCTCTGTGTGCTTCAGAAGTGTTACAATAGTTAAATAGACTTCTGTGTAAATGTAGACTTTTACGTTCAGTTTTAACAAACTGATATTTAATCCCTGCCAACCAAAATATCCTCAGTTCTCTAAGCCACGTATTGCTAAATTTCAAATGTACCATTATATTTGAACAGATTTTAGATACTCCATGGTTATAATAGTTTGTTTTAAAGTTGAATGATTAGATTTATGGGTTTTAGAAGGTGGTGTTTTATATAGGCTGAGAACATTAATCTATACATATTACAACATTCTTCAGTTTGCTTTTAAATGGCTTCATTTTTAATGAATTCTCAAAATTTAAATATGTCTTTTATAGGGAGCATTTGGTGCCCTTCAGAAGATATGTGAAGATTCTGCTGAGATTTTAGATAGTGATGTTTTAGATCGTCCTCTCAACATCATGATTCCCAAATTTTTGCAGTTCTTCAAGCACAGTAGTCCAAAAATAAGGTATTTATATAGCCCATATTAATTTATGAACTCTGATATAGCCTGACCACTATTTTGCATTACCTAATATTTTTTTGTGATTAGCAAAAGATACTAGATGTCCCACAAAGGTGAATACACATAATTGAAATTTACTGTTTTAATAACGAAATCTGTGGAATACTGACTCTGAAATTTTCATTAAATATGATATAGTTCTCTACCTTCTGCATGGTTAATTATGTTTGCAATAGATAACAGTCATGCTTCTTTTAAATTCCTTTGTTTAAGGCCAAGAATCGTTGTAGGGTTTCTTGCTTTTCATTTTTTATCAATCTTGCCAAGTTGAAATATCTTCATTTGTGGCTGTGTAATAAAAATTCTTCCAATATAACATGTACATATCCTTGTTCATTGGAGGTGAACAAGATTATTGGAAGCAATGAACTATAAATGTTTGAGCTTCTAAACATGTGGTATCCTCTTTCCCTTCTCCCATTTTCAGGCCCAGTACAGACCTATTCTCTGCTTTTCTTTATCCTGTGATTAATAAACTGAATTTTAATGAAGATTTATTCTCATTAAATTAATAAGTACTTTTAGTTTAAGGGTTTTACATCTATTTATGAAAAAACATTACAAGCATAAAAGTGGCAGGATTTTTTTTAGTACATGCTGAAATCACATAGTAGGCCTAGTAGGCTGGTCATGAAGTTAACATGGCCTACTTTGTTCACCTCTGTATCCCTAGTTCCTAGAACAGTACCTGGCACACAGTTGTGGAAATATTATATTTAGAATATTAAATTGGCCTTTGATTAAATTTCTTATCAGTTGTCCAGTTGAGCTGTAATTATCATGATGTCTTCATTGCACTGTTGAGGTATGTGAGACTGTAACTTCACCAAACATTCTCCAAGTTACCGGCCGGGCGCGGTGGCTCACGCCTGTAATCCTAGCACTCTGCGAGGCCGAGGCGGGTGGATTGTTTGAGCTCAGGAGTTCGAAACCAGCCTGAGCAAGAGCGAGACCCCGTCTCTACTAAAAATAGAAAATAAATTAATCGGCCAACTAAAAATATATAGAAAAAATTAGCCGGGCATGGTGG
>NW_012155284.1:9375693-9384749 GCF_000956105.1 Propithecus coquereli | reverse complement strand
ACTGTATAAAATTTTTTCTAGCTTGTCCCTTGCCTTTTGTTTTTGTGGAAATCATTCCTCTTTCTTCAGATTCTTAGTTACTTTGATGGTTTTTTTGCGGGGGGGCGGGGGGGCTTCCAATTTTTAGTGATTAGTACTTGTATGTAGAATAATCTGACATCATATTACTGTTTTAAGTAGAAGGTACGCATTTCCTAGAGTTGATTTTCAGAGTTCCAAATACACAGACTTTAGTGCGTAGGCTATAAATATGCCCCCTGGAGCTTTCTTCAAGATTCCAAGCTGTGTTCCAAGGGATTATGGTTGCAGCAGAGTGAGTAGGGAGCTAATCAGGAAACTTCTTGCTAAAATTTTCTATTTAATTTTTTATTCTTTTTTATCTTAATTTTAGTTACTTTCCGTGTTAAGTGGTGCTTTGTTGTATTCAGAATAGAAATTTATTTGTTGCAGTGTCATGCACATAAATAATACGTTTTCAAAATGTTATTCTTCCAGGCATAGTTAACTAGGTAGGAGTTCATGTTCCCCAAGAAGTCTACCCCTTTTAACATTTTAAGTAAGGTGATGAAAGCATGACGATTTACATATTTTTCTTCACTTCCATTTTCATTTTACACTTTTAATGTATATAGCATCTGTGGCTGTGTGATGTGAGATAGGGGTACAATCTGTCTTTTCCATTTGGTTAACAGTTTTTTCCTAGCTTATTTATTACATAGTCCCTTCTTTTTCGCCATTGATTTAAAATGTCACCTCTGTCATATGCAGAGTTCTGTATATGTGTAGGTCTGTTAGTGGGCCCTCTATTGCTGTTTTATGACTGTAGCTTCAAATTGAATTCTGATATATTTTTAGGACAAAAATTTGAGCTTTTGAGGCTTTTAGCAAATTGCAGTTACTTAAAACTTATAATGGATATCAGAATGAATTGCAACACAGTAAGGAAAGAGTTGGTCAAATTAAACAATGAGAACTCGGAGTATGAGGATAATTTTCAATTTTTAAAATTGTACTATAGTATATCTCACTTGGAAGAAATTTTGGATGCTGCTGCTCCTGTTTATAAGGTAGGTTTATATTCTGTCCCAGAAGGGAATGAAAATAAGGCCTTCAATTTTACAACATATATATTTAACAGAACCTTTCAACTTAGAGTTTGACCTTATAAAAATATGTATTGAAGAAAGGCAAAAAAATCAATATTTGGCCTGAAATATGCTGGCATTCCAGGAGGAGAAATTAAAATTGAAAATATACTCTATTTAGCAGAATTTAGTCTGAACTTACTTAAATACCTCAGATTCTTCTAGAGAATATTTTTTCAACTTAAAAGTATTGTGGTCTATAAAGAAGAGACCATATTGGGGGAAAGAACACTATCAACATTTATATTGGAATTATGTTGAATCAGTAAATCAATTTAGGACAATTAGTTATTTGCACAATACAAATTGCTTGTTTTTAATAAAGTTTTATACTTTCCCCTTTATAGGTCTTGAACATATTGTATTCCTAGGCAGTTGGTCTTCTGACACTATTATGAATAGTAGCTTCTAAGTTAAATTTTGTAGGTTTTTTCCCCCTCATCGCTGATATACAGAAACTATGTATTAAGTAAACTTTTAACAAAAAGAACATGAGGCAAAAGGAACTTACTTGTCAAACTGTTTCTTGTAAAATGTAAATAATTCCTAACTGTTCTTAAGTTTCTAAAAATTATTTGGGAAATGCTAATAGTAGGTGCCTCTGGAGGATGGGAATAGGAGAAATTTATACCTTTCAAAATTTTCGGCCGGGCGCTGTGGCTCACACCTGTAATCCTAGCACTCTGGGAGGCCAAGGCCAGCAGATCGCTTGAGGTCAGGAGTTTGAGACTGAGCAAGAGTGAGATCCCATCTCTACTAAAAAAAAAAAAAAAATAGAAATTAGCTGGACAACTAAAAATACATAGGAAAAAAAAAATTAGCTGGGCATGGTGGCGCATGCCTGTAGTCCCAGCTACTCGGGAGGCTGAGGCAGGAGGATTGCTTGAGCCCAGGAGTTTGAGGTTGCTGTGAGCTAGACTGACGCCACAGCACTCTAGTCTGGGCAACAGAGTGAGACTCTGTCTCAAAAATAAATAAATAAAATAAAATAAAATTTTTCCCCACATACACACAAATGAAACACAAGTTTAAAGGTTTTTGCTCTTTATTTAAAAGCCTTTTTAAGTCTCTTATTTTTCTTTCCCGTTTATTTACTGTGCCAAGTACTTAACGTGTATTAGCTCATTATTAGTTCAGTCCCCACAACTAATGAATTGTATATTTATTTTATAGATGAGAAAATAAACTTTAATATCTAAGCAGCTTACCTTGTGCTACACATTTAAATGGTTGAGCTCCCCATAGTATGGTTTTTTATCTTAGTTAATAAATATTTATGTGCTTTTGCCATAATTGCAGAACCAAAAGCCAACTATGTTTTCAACATAGCAGTTAAGAAAAAGGTTCTCAGGGAGTTCATATTTCAGAAGAGGAGGCAAACAAGACAGACAAAAAATAAATAATATAATTTCAGATACTTATGAATACAATGGAAAAATAATAAAAATAGAGAATAGACAGTGGTTCATACAGGTATTTTATATAGAAGGTTCTTTGTAAAGGTAACATTTGTGTGAAGGCCCTGAGCAAAATAAAGTAGTAAGACTGAAAGATCACAGCGAAGAATGTTTAAGACCTAGAACAGCAAGTGAACAGACTCAAATTAGGAATAGCCCTATTAGAGTGACAGAAGAAAAAATCTTGGGCTGTATCAGAGAAGGAATTGAAGTTGGGGGTTAGGGAGGAGACCCATCATAAAGTAATGTCCAGGCTAGTGGTCAGCAAACGGACCCATGGAGCCAAATTCAGCCTATGATCTGCAAGCTAAGAATGATTTTTATACTTTAGAAGGTTGTATTAAAGAGGGAACAAAATGAAGGCATGACGTAAGTCTTATGTGGCCCATTAAGTTTAAAATATTTGCCATTTGGCCTTTCGCAGAAAAAGTAGATTAGGTTTTGTTGGAGCAATCTTAACAAAAGTGCAATTCGGTCTCATTTGTGTGTGTCAAACAGATTGTAGTGGGATTTGGCACAGTGGAAGTCTGAAAATGAATTAAAACCTACTGCAGTAACCCTGGTAATAGATCAGAGATCTAGTCTCTTAGTCTAGAGGAAGAAGTGAAGGTAGTGAGAAGTGATTGGATTGAGGTTGTAATTTTAAAAGTAGTACCAATAAGAATTGCTGAGCAATTGATTTAGGTATGCCAGAACACATAGACTCTTCTCCATTTTTAGTTTCAAAAGGAATGCATACCCATTATTTTAAAATCTGTACATATATAAAATGTGCCCCTTGCCCAACCTCCTACAATTTAGATGTATCCACTATTAAAAATTTGTACATGTCCTTTCAAACATTTTTCACTTCCTTAAAAACACTAACATATTGCTCTGCAACTTGCGTTTTTCCCTTGATATAGTTCATTGTTTCTCTGTTACACAGATTTGACTCATTCTTTTTAGTGGGTATATATAGATGTACGTATACCGTAATTTTATGGAGGAATGTTTTAAGTTTTTGCCAATTTTTTTGTGGATAGAAAAGCTACAGTGAGCATGTGTTAAATTTTAAACTTTCTTTCTAGGTCTCATGCTGTTGCATGTGTCAATCAGTTTATCATCAGCAGGACTCAAGCTCTGATGTTGCACATTGATTCTTTTATTGAGGTAAGATTTGTCCCTGTCTCCCCCTTTGTTTTTGAGAAAGTTAGATAGTACTAACCGCATGTAGTTTTATTTTATAACTATAATCATTTATAATTATAAATTCAATCTTTAATGAAATGATTTCTGATAGTATTAAAATTGGATACAGGATACTTCGTAATTTTTGTTGAAAATTAAAATAGTTTTTCTGTTTCAAATTTTTCTACTTGTATTATGATATAAACATTGATTAGGGTGGAGGAGTATATAATATCTTGACTGCTTTAAAAATTTCTCAGTATACTATTCAAATTGCATATGGAAATTGAATCTCCCAGCTCGTATGCAGTATTTGAAATGTGGAGAATTGGGGAGGTTGGGTAAAGTTGACTTGATAAAGAATCTGAAGGTACAGACTAAAAGGACAGTATTTCTGGTTTTTCCTTTGGTTTCCACTGTAAAAATAGAATCATCAGGGAAAAAATAACTCTTAAGTCTCAGCAAGCATCTCTAAAGGCAGTTCGAACTTTGTGATAAAAACAGAAAGGAGCATAATTTTCTGGCCATGAACCATAAGCAGTACAATAACTTCTACTGCTTGGTAACAGTTGAAAAGATTATTAAAATTCCTTAAACACTTTCACTTTTATTTTCATTAAATGAAATTTAATAAAATAGTCCTTTCTATTCTTAAAAAGTTCTTTAGAGGTCAGACTACTGATATTATTGTTGGGAAATTATATGAAGGGGGGACAGATCATGGTTTTTATCTCTCATCGGTTGAATTGACCAGCTTCTTTTTGAGCATCTTTTACCAATAAACTAAGGGTAGTAGCCATTAAAGATTCTTTAGCCATTTGCAAGTTAACCAAAATGTGTCTTAAAGGGATTTTACTGAGTACTTACTATGAATCAAGCACTGTTCTTGATGCTAGGGGTATATTAATTTTATGCCTGCCAAGTGTTTTCTTTCAGCGTAGTGTAGTCTAGAGGTGGTTTAGTGTAGCAGATGATAATAGAGAACTGAAGTAAGACTGCCTGGGTTCAAATCCCCACTCCTAAGCTTAGTAACTGTGTCCTTGGACACTTCATTTAACTTATTTGACTGTTTCCTGTTTCATCATCTGTAAAATGAAGCCAGTAATTGTCCCGCCTTGTTGAATTGTTACAGAGCTAGTTGCTACAAATCAGTTGGAATAATGTCTACCACAGAGTAAGCACTTCATGTTAGCTATTAATTTAGAAGTAGTTGTATTTCCTGTTAGTGTTATTGTTTCACAGCTTAATAAAGGGGACAGTAATAGACATACCAGCATCTTATAAGGAAATATACTTTAGAATAAAAGAAATTAAATTCTCTCTGACAATAAAAATTCCATAGGACTGTGCTCAGCAAGTGGGGCAAGAACATTTCCTAACATTTTAAAATATTTTGCATTACTATTAAATACCACGTTAACAATTCTTTACTACTTTGATAATCCTACAAGATTCAGTCATTTCTCCACCTGTAAGAGCAGTAAACCTCTGGAGGAAGTGCCTAATACTTAGTAGGCCCTCAATAACAATTTGCTAAATGAATAAATGGACACATTATTTTCTTTAGTTATTAATGTTTTCATCAGGGGCTAATGTCATGTCTGCTAAGACTGACGGGATATTGATGAAAATATTGGTTACTAATACTTGGCTATAACATATACCTTGGCAAAGCTGGGTAGGGTATTCATTTAGTAACAGTAGTAACAAAAGAGACAAGTGCAAGGTGATGACATTGGACATCCCCACCCCCAACCCAGTTGCTGTCTCTAGAGGAAATTAATGAATTCTTAATAAAATTTAATGAAGGATACAAATCTAACGTATAGGCAGTGCCTATTGGGAAAACAGTCCTCTTCTCTGGCTATGTAAAATATCTCCAGTTGAAAGAGGAACTACAGAGTTTTGAGCACGTCACATGTGGGGAAATTAAAGTTTTTAAAATGCTATAGCAGTACTTCAAACACTCAGATTTAATCATTGAACGTCTCCTTTGTCTGTCATATAATAAGATTTAGGTTCATTTTTTAGAGACATTTCTGTGATTTCCTGGAAAAAGACAGTGAGACACTTTGGATTTTACTTATTTTTTAAATGCTCATTTTACTACTTTTAGCACGTATATGTAAATAAAGTAAAACTTGATGAGTGACATGAGGAAGGCCTCATTGTTTTTTCTTCTCACTTCCCTGCTTGCACCCTCTACAAGAGATGACTTGGTCTTCCAGTAGAAGCCTATTGGTATAGTGAAATGAGTGTGAAGTTGAGATTCCCTGAAACCCAGTTTCAGATCGTTTACTGGCTAGCAAGTTACCTGACTTCTATTAACTTCCATTTTCTCATTCGTAAAATTGAATAGCATCATCTCGGAGTTGTGGGGATTAAACAAAACAGGCTATTGTCATTCAGACATACCTTTTTTACCTTGTAGAGGAACTTGTAAGGAACAGTGTATGATTAATTACTACTTTTATTATTTTTTCAGCAGTTGAGTAGTTGACTCAGTGAACAACAGCAATTTATGGTTAAATTAGAAAATCAATGTTTGTTTCCCAATTATTGATGCTTTTAGAGAATTTGAACCTGTTATGACCTTAAGAATCAGGATTGGTAGGAATAGTCTGCTGTCTGACAGTAATTTCGAGGGGTAAATCAAATTGTATTTTAATGATTGTTTCTGCTTCTAGGTAAGCTAGATGAATGCCCGTGTCCTAATGGCATGGTTTCATTCTTACAAACTAAAAATGATCTCAAAACACAACTGATTCTACTCTGTCAGATGGCATTTCATCTTATATCAAAATCATAATCTTTGTCAGTTATCATTTCCACGTTTAAGGGTCTTATAATCTGATACTGTAGGCCAGTTAATTCAGTCATTTTTTTGTACTGTATCATCTTAGGATTTCTTTAATTAAACTTAAAGATTACTCATCACTGTGTATAAACCTTTCTAATATATTAGAATTTTTAAACTAGAAAAAAATGTGTTTCTTGTGCAATAGAATCTGTTTGCACTGGCTGGTGATGAAGAACCAGAGGTGCGGAAAAATGTGTGCCGGGCGCTTGTGATGTTGCTTGAAGTTCGAATGGATCGCCTGCTTCCTCACATGCATAATATAGTCGAGGTAACATGGACAGTTTAAAGGCTGTTTCCTTATCTCTCCCCCAAGAAAAATGTTGGCTACAAAATGGACAATGTGAAACCATGATTTTCGAATTTATACAACATATAGGATGTGGGGGTTATCAAAAAAATAATCATGATTGTCTTAAAATAATAAATTATGGGAATTTTTCCTTCGTAATATGTAAGATGTTATGGGGAAAAGTTAATGGAGTAGATAGCTTTTAGTTTAGGAAATATTTTGGTTTTGTGTTTACTAAAATATGGATTAGACTACATGATCATTAAAACTTTGGGAGATTAAGTGGCATATTCTCATGTTATTTAAGTTCAAAATCATTAGAATTTAGAAACTCTAAACTGTAAGAATTTGCATCCTACCCATTAATGGTAAAATTTGTCTGATTAATGAGATTTCTGACATAGCCATTATAGTTAGTTTGGGCAGACCATTTAGATTTTAAAAGACTCTCTTTTAATCGCTCTGTGATTAAAATTTTACCAGGAAATTCTAGATGCATTGATCACAGTTTTAGTCATATTTAAAGGAAGGGGAGTACATAATATCAAAATATAATATCAGAACAAAATTACTGTTTAGACAGTACTCAGTACTGCAAGAGTCAAGAGTCAGACTATACCATTAATTTTCGTGTTGCTGGGTATAGTTGTACGTGAGTATTATTACATAGCTTTGGCAGTGTTTTAAATAGCATATTATCTAGAGCCTCCCTTTCACTTCCAAAGTTCCAAATGGTGTGGATAGGGAGAATCTTTTTTTAAAAGATGAGATTTAAGATCTGTTGAAAGGCTAGCATCCATGGTATGCAGCAACTCCTGTTCTAAAACTTGAAGAGAAATAGTTGTAGAGATAAGGATACGTAGCAGTGTAAGATTGGGGTAAATGATGTTTGGGGGTATATTTTCTCTTTGAAGAGTCATGTGGGATTGGTTTAAAGTTTAGTGAGAAGAGTTCGGAGTTAACTAGAAACTTCAGAAATTTTATCAGTTGCTAGGTCACAGCTGGGGAGCCTAATTGCTAACGTTACAGTTCTTTCTTAAGCAATACTCAGTAGCACAGGAGTGGGACATGATGTGGCATGTAGTAGGGGCTGGCCTATGACAACTGTTATGTTGCCATAGTTTGTCATGTAAGATGTTTCAACCCAGAAGAAAACATATATAAGGAATTCATTATCTGACCCCAATTCTAGCCCCACGTACATTGAAAAATTACAAGTGAATTTGGGTTGCTATGCTCAGAGGACATGAGCAACCTATTTTGTTGAAAATTACAAATTAGTCACGATAAGAAATGTCACTACTTTCCAGTTTTATAATTTCGACGTGTATGTATCAGTTCAAATTTGAAAGTCTACATACATTGTAAGAGACAGCTTGAGTAGTTATAAAAAGATTTTTTATTTTAAAAAAGGTATAATCGTTATTTTATGTTTCTAAGAAGGCTTAATATTTGATTATTAACATTTACATTTCAGACATCTCAGAGGTTTCATAAAATGCAGCTACATAGAAACAGGTAAACAGTACATAGACTTAACACTTGTCATTTGACATTCTAAATCATTGGTTCTTAAATTCAGCTGCATTTTAATGTTACTTTGGAACCCTTTTTTTAATCCAAAAGCCTAGGTTGAGAACCATGATAAAGTAAAAGGCAATAGCAAAAGCCTCATGGTAGGATTGAATTTATATTAATTGTGTGATTTAAACTGATTAAGGATCTTTTGTTTACAGTACATGCTACAGAGGACTCAAGATCAAGATGAAAATGTGGCTTTAGAAGCCTGTGAGTTTTGGCTTACTTTAGCTGAGCAACCAATATGCAAAGATGTACTCGTAAGGCATCTTCCTAAGTAAGTATTCCTTCTTGTAAATGCTGCCTTGTTCTTTAATTTCCTAACAGTGATTTCTCATTTTTATAAAATTCATTCTGCCATCAGGGAGTGAGGTTCTAAAGAAGTCGGTCTTAATTTTACTATTGGTGTAAGTAAAGAGATTTTTCAAAAAGCAATTACCCTTTTTTTAAATTATGTGAGAGTGGTTTATTCTAAATCATAGTTAATTCTGAATATTTATGGCACAGTCCTTTTTTGTCTTTCTTTTTTTTTTTTTTTTTTTTTAACAATCCTTGTT
>NW_012155284.1:9335673-9375643 GCF_000956105.1 Propithecus coquereli | reverse complement strand
TCTTACTGTGGTTTTGGTTTGCATTTCCATGGGCCTATTACATTTAGTCATCATTATATTCTTTAAAAAGACTTCTTTTTTTTTTTTTTTTTTTTAACAATCCTTGTTCTTTGACTGCAGACTCTGTGATGGGGGATTTTCTTTTTTCTCAAAAATAATTTCTCAGTAAGCCTATTTTTAACCCAGAGAATGCTATTAAATCAGTTACTTTTAAAAAGTAATGCTATTCTCTGAAAGTAAAGTAATACAGGCTCATGGAAGGAGATTAAATTTCAGAAAATTATAAATTTCCTGGATTTTCACTACCCTGAGTAATCACCATTAGTATTTTTAATGTCATCTTTTCATATTTTTTTGTGTAGGTACCATATACTGAATATATTCGGGATGTCAGGGAAGAATTAGATTTGATGATATATGATGCACTTAACGTGGCATCTCGCTTACAGTTAGTGCGAAAGAATTTAATTATACTATTTTATAGTTTGCTCTTTTCAGTTGTGTGCTATGTGCTTTCCTCCATGTCATTAGTCTTTAAAACTTTAGTGGCAGTGTACTGTTCTATCATGGTGCGCACACCATATATTATATAAAATTGACAATTACATATGTTTACACTGTATATAGAGAGAGTGTACTGTTGAATATTTAGGTTGCTTGGCTTTTTTTTAAATCAAATAATCCTGGAGTGAACATCTCTTATTGTCCATAAATGATTGATTGTTAGAATTACTGGGAGTGATTACCATTCCCCCAAAGGTCGAAGTCTATGAGCATTTTAAAGTTTCTTCATAAATATTCCAAATTCTTCTCTAGGAAATTTATACCAGTCTGTACCCTACTAGCAGTGTCCATTCTGTCACTATTTTTACCGACCAACAATTTTTTAATTTTTGCCATCTGGATAATCAAAATGCAAAAACTCCGGTGTTAATGTTTTGGTATTAGTGGAGTTCAGTTTTTTTCAGATGATTATGGTAGTTGGATGTTCTCATTTTCATATAGTAATTAAGTCCTTTTTCTTTCTCTGTCAAAACAAATTCTACCTATATTTTCATCTAGTCTAGAATTTATTTGGGGGCAAGGGTGCAAGGCATGATACACTGAGCGGATTTTTTTTCCCGCTTTAGGAAATTCTTGTATTTATTTTCCTTTTCTTTCTAATTTATAATGCTACTTTTGTAATATGTTTGCTATAGGGTCATAAAATTCTAAAAATAATAAACAATTTTTTATAGATTTTTATAAAAACTGCAAAGATCTATTAATGAAAACCTAGGTTATAACATTAAGAGATAGTTATCATTGAATATGAAATTATAACTAGGTACTCTAACTCCATCATTACACTAATAACAATCCAAAATTCTTAAAATTAGCAGGAATTCAATAGCAGGCTAAAAGGTCAGCACCTCCCATTTTGCCGTGCTAGTTAGGTTTTCCATTAGTGCAAACATTAAGCAACTCAAGCCATTCACTTGGTTTAATTTATGTCTTCCCTACCACTACTTGGGAGGCAGTTTTATATATAAAACAAGCTTGCCTTTGTTTTTTAGATAATACATTGAAATAATGGGAGAATATCAACATCAATCTGATGCTGAGATAAAAAGCACAGTAAAAGAAATTTTTTCTGGTTCACTTAACCAGACTACTCTTGCTTAATATAAGTGAAAATGTTTGCTTAAGAATTATGAGTGCTGGCCGGGCGCGGTGGCTCACGCCTGTAATCCTAGCACTCTGGGAGACCGAGGTGGGTGGATCGTTTGAGCTCAGGAGTTTGAGACCAGCCTGAGCAAGAGCGAGACCCCGTCTCTACTAAAAAATAGAAATTAGCTGGACAACTAAAAATACATAGAAAAAATTACCCGGGCATGGTGGCGCATGCCTGTAGTCCCAGCTACCTAGGAGGCTGAGGCAGGAGGATCGCCTGAGCCCAGGAGTTTGAGGTTGCTGTGAAGGTTTGAGGTTGCTGACGCCATGGCACTCTAGCCCAGGCAACAGAGTGAGACTCTGTCTCAAAAAAAAAAAAAAAAGAATTATGAGTGTTATGAGATCTCTCATTAATGTGAGCTCATTTAGAAAGTACTGATGCAGCAAGGATGGAAAGTTCTATTGTTTGTTTCTAGGCTACATAATCTGTTCTATTTTTTTTAACTAGTACTATTTTGATTATTGAGCATTTAATGTATTTTATTTTCTGATGGAACAGTTCATTTCTCTTTTTTTTTTCCCCAAACTTTTGGCTTTTTCTTGCCTTTATTCTTGTGCATTAATATCTTGTAGGACTGTTGTGTGGATTATCCACGTAAAACAACTTAAGTGTCTACCACATATTAAAGTACTCAGTAATCATTTATTGTTAATATTAATACTTTCTTGTGATGTTGCATTAAAAACTTTTGTTTTTAATGGCTACATGAGGCTTCAGGAGAAACCTTAATAGTTAAAACTCAAAAATAATGATCTGCGTTGCGTGATTGGACTTGGTTGTCGGATACATTCTAGATTGCCACATGGGCAGGGTTAGCCTCCCCTATCTCACTTTCTGACCTCGTTTTCTATTAGCCCAGCTTGACCGGTCCCTTAACATCCTGCAAACCTTACTAGGCCCATCTGCCACACCATGACAAATCTCAGATTCTTTGATTTGTTCTTCATCTGACAGACATCATAACCACAAATAGACCGTACTGACCATATAAACTTTTATCTACCCTGCATGGGTCTCCTCTGCTCTGACTTGAGCTATTTTCTGATTTGCTTCTTTAACCAGTCTGTTATTAGGGAAAGTTAGACTATCCCAGGGGATTCCTGGCTATAGAAATCCATGGTCTTCAACTTTATGTGGACCCGTCACACTGTCTGCCAATCCTTGTTCCAGATCAGCTTTTATCTTCCATTCACCAGAGCACTCTTTCAAACCTTTTTCACTCATCTGAAGTTCTCTCTATTGACTTTGAACAGTTCTGCTTTATAGAGAAAGCAGGTGACCTTTTATTTTGCCCTAAAACTTATAGCTGTATTTTCATGTGAGTTGTTCTCTTCCTAACCAATCTTTCTACTTAAGGTCTGGATAACGTAATTTTTTCTTACTCCCAGGGACCTCACCCCATCAAATATTCTCTCTCAGCTTTTCCCTGTTGCTTCTTTTTCCATAATTTTTATGCAGTTATGGAAAACTGTAGTTTCTATCTTAAAAAAAAATTCAAAGAATAGATGGGGCTCACTGTCTTCAATTCTTTAACCCACCATTTGTTAATTCTTCATTATCTTACAGTTTGACATCTGTCTTCACCATGCCCCTGAAATTGTTGACAAAGATAGATCATCAGTGATTTAACTGTTAATGATCCAGATAGACCTGGTTCTCCTGCAAAATGCCTATAGTTTACAAAAAATATGATTCTGTGTATTATAAGTCTTACCTAGTTCTACCAGTAGCTACAATGTTTAATTACTATTAATATTTCTATTTTAGAATTTAGAAGGGCTTTGAGCATGGAAGTTTTGCTGGGCCACATTTCTTAAATCTATCCAGGGAATTTTAAATTTCAGTGCATTCTTTATTAGTGTTTCTTCACTTAATGAGGAGAGACATACATAATCACTGAATATACTCAAAGACAGTATTACTAGTGGTTGTCTCACTAGTTTATTAGTGTACCTAAGGTTTTTAAGACTTTTTAATTCTTTAGATATTCCTTTCATGAATTTATTTTCTTATAGGTTAATTCCTGTATTAGTGAATGGCATGAAGTACTCAGATATAGATATTATCCTGCTTAAGGTAAGGACACTTTTCTGATGAATAAGGAAAATGATTTTTTATTGACTTAGTACATCTTTGAATTTGGTGAAAAAACATTTAGAATAGACCTATGTAAATAGACTCCCTGTTATATATAATAAGCTATAGAGATTCTAAGATAGAAGTAAACATAACGAATTTGGGTGGTATTAAACTCTTGCAATTTATTGAAACTAATTGCAACATTAGTAAGGTTATAATTAACTTCCCCTTTTATTACTTGGAGTTTATTTAAAAGTATTACTTCTTAAATATGCTGATCTGAATGATTCAGGTACATTTAGATTATACCAGCCAATGGAGGCAGTGTAGTTAGCTGAAAGGGCCTGATAACCTCACAGTTGTTATATGTTAATCTATTCTTCCCTCTGCAAGGAACTTTTTTCTGCACAGGAGAGTAGTTATTAACCACTCAGGAAGCATACTTCAGACTTCTGTGCATGACCCCATCTCTGGATAGTCTGATTTTTTGCTCATATACATATTATTAGCTTGCAATATCACCAAAGTTTACCTTTAAAAAAAAAAACAGGGTGATGTTGAAGAAGATGAAACAATTCCTGATAGTGAACAGGATATAAGGCCACGTTTTCACCGATCAAGGACGGTGGCTCAGCAGCATGACGAAGATGGAATTGAAGAGGAAGATGATGATGATGATGAAATGGATGATGACGATACAATTTCTGACTGGAATCTAAGTAAGTCAGGGAAAAACACTTGTCTACTTTGGTAACAACGTTATTGAGATATAATTCACATACTGTAAAATTCACCCATTAAAGTATATAATTAGTGGTTTCTAGTATATTCATAGAGCTGTCCAACCCTCACCATCTGTTTTAGAACGTTTTCATCACCCAAAAAAGAAACCTCATACCCATTAGTAGTCACTCCCATTTTTCCCTCAGCCCTAAGCAACTACTAGTCTGTATTCTATCTCTATGGCTTCTATGCTAGACATTTCATATAAATGGAATCATACAGAATGTGGTCCTTCGTGACTGTATTCTTTCACTTAGCATGTTTTCAAGGTTCATTCACGTTGTAGCATGTATCAATACTTCATTTTTTTATTGTGAAATAATATTTCATTGTATTAATATACCATGTTTTATTTATCTGTTTACCAGTTAGTGGACGTTAGTGTTGTTTCCCCTTTTTTGGCTATTGTGAGTAGTGATGTTGTAAATATTAATATGTATGTAAAAGTATTTGTGTCGACATTGGTTTTTAATTCTCTTGGTTATATACTCAGGAGTGGGATTGCTGGGTTATATGGTAACTCTGTCTAACCTTTTGAGGAACTATCAGGATGTTTTCCAAAGTGGCTACACCATTTTAGTTCCCTACGTAGTAGTATCTGAGGGTTCCAATTTCTCTACGTGCTAACGCTTAACTATCTCTCTGTTATGATAGTCATTCTAGTGGATGTGAAGTAGTATCTTACTGTGGTTTTGGTTTGCATTTCCATGGGCCTATTACATTTAGTCATCATTATATTCTTTAAAAAGACTTCTTTTTTTTTTTTTTTTTTGAGACAGAGGCTCACTTTGTTGCCCTGGCTAGAGTGAGTGCCGTGGCGTCAGCCTAGCTCACAGTAACCTCAAACTCCTGGGCTCAAGCAATCCTTCTGCCTCAGCCTCCCGAGTAGCTGGGACTACAGGCATGCGCCACCATGCCTGGCTAATTTTTTCTATATATATATATTTTTTTTTTTTTTTAGTTGTCCAGATCATTTCTTTCTATTTTTTGGTAGAGACGGGGTCTCGCTCTTGCTGAGGCTAATCTCGAACTCCTGAGCTCAAACACTCCGCCTTCCTCGGCCTCCCAGAGTGCTAGGATTACAGGCGTGAGCCACTTAAAAAGACTTCTTACCTGAAACTACCATTTCTCAAAAGACTGTATATTTTGATACTGTAAAGTAAGAACATTGCCACAAGCTTTTCCTGTTATCCTACAAGTGTGTTTTAGTGATAATAGCCATGAAAATTGGCTAGTTATCATACATAATTCTACAATAATATAAATTGCTTTGTCATATTTGAAACTTTAAAAATGTATGCTTTTTGAAAATATGCTAATTTTCAACCTCAGCTGCAAATCTACATCATCACCAGTGGAGGTGGCAGTCTGGCCCACACTCTTAATTGTAGAAGAACCCATGCACCTGTGTTTCGATTTTTGCTTGTTGGTTTTTAAATCACCACTGCTCTAGTTCAGGGTTTCTCAACCTTGGCACTATTGGCATCTGGGGCCACATGATTCTTTGTTGTGGAGGCTATCTTGCACATTGTAGGGTGCTGAACAGCATCCCTAACCTCTACCCAAAGATGCCAGCAGCACACACAAAATTGTGACAAGCAGCAGTGTCTCTAGACGTTGCCAAATGTCCCATGGAGAACAAAATCATCCCTAGGTTAGAACCACTACTGTAGTTCAAAGCATTGAGATTTCTAATAACTGTGATAAAGTGATTGAAGGCATGTATCATCAGCCTGGACTGTGTAATTCATTTGATTATCTTTCTAATAACTTCAGGAACGGAAACTGCAAAAAGAGAAACTTGCCCAAGGTTAGCATAGCTAATACTAATATAGCACATCCAGTTTTGGAACCTAAGTTTCATTTAACAAGACAACTCAGGGTCTTCACTACTATCACAGATTACCTCCCAATATATTTCTACTTTCAGGTTGGTGGGGAGGGTAGGATGAATCAAGATTATACTATAGATAACTCTAAAAGTAATAATATACATGAGGGGGGAACACTTTCTCTTTACATCCCACTCATCTTTATATCCTACCAGAAGCTTTTCTGTGCACGTGTAGAAAAACACATACAGGTCTTTTTTGGAGGAGAAGCTATTTCCGAAAGTGAAATTAGATTATATGTACTCTGCTGGGTTTTGTGTTTTGTTTTGTATGTCATATGCCTCACTGTGCGTAAGTACATACAGATTTCCCCCTGTTGCATGTCAGCATACTATTCAGTTGTGTGGATCCAACTGTGTGGTATAACTAAGATCCTTGTTGATGGGTAAGGTGTTAACTCTGGCCAGTGTAACAGTTTTGGGGGATTTATGTTTTTTTTTTTTTTTTTAAGTATTTTAACATTGTCCAGTAGTTTGTTATTAACTATTTTTTATGCCTAGTTCACATTGGAAAAATTTTGGTACTTAAGTCATTTTTGTGATGCTGTAACTGAATACCTGAGACTGGGTAATTTCCAATGAACAGAAGTTTATTTGGCTCTCAGTTCTAGAGGCTGGGAAGTTCAAGATCGAGGAGATGCATCTGGTGAGGACTGTCCACATTATCCCATGGTGGAAGGGCAAAAGAACACGCAAGAGAGAGCTAAACTTGCTTTTTACATCAAGCCAACTCCCTTGATAAATAACTCATTCCTGAATTAGGACATTAATCCATTCATGAGTGCAGAGCCCTCGTGGCCTAATCACCTCATATTAGGCCCCACCTCAGCATTGTTGCATTAGGGATTAAGTTTCCAATGCCTGAATTTTGGGGGACACATTCCAACCCATAGCAGTTAAAATTATATTTTTGTTCTTTTCATTTTTGTTGTTCTTGTCTAAATTATATTAATCTGAATTGATATTTAGTCCCATAGTTAATTCATTGTAAAGAATGTTTTCTGGCATATTTCATGCTTCATGTGCTAGTGACTTTTGTTCTGTTAATAATTTACATGCCTTACTTTCAGCTGTGTAATTACACATTTGATTCTAAACGATCTACCACTAGAAATGTTATGTAGAATTAATAATGTATGTTTTGTGTCAGGATTGTAACAGTAAGCATCATATTGGAAGCATTGAATTGAATGGAATAGTATATGTTTTAATTTTCTGTATAGATAAAAGAATTCAGGTATGCCAATCATGTATAGAGTAGAATGTCTTTGTAATTTACTAATTCTTTGTCATAAAAAAGTGTTTTCATAGAAAAAATTTTCATGTGAAGACTACCTCCTATTTAATTGAATTCTGTGAAACTATAGAAGTATGAATAAGGTGTTATACATACAATAAATACTCATTTTTAATATAATTAAGTGATAATAGAGGTTAATATAATATTTTTGAATTAAATATTTCCTTAGGAAAATGTTCTGCTGCTGCCCTAGATGTTCTCGCAAATGTGTATCGTGATGAGCTACTGCCGCATATTTTGCCCCTTTTGAAAGAATTACTTTTTCATCATGAATGGGTTGTTAAAGAATCAGGCATCTTGGTATTAGGAGCAATTGCTGAAGGTAAGTTTAAGTCCAATTTGAATTGTAAAGTTCATTGGTGCTAATAAGGCTAGGTTGCTTTAAAGAACTGTTACTCTATAAAGCAAAGACTTCACTCTTGAATTCACATACATGATGAGTGTGGTGTAGAGAAGACTATGATGCATATTAACTTTAAAAGGGATAATTGAATACAAAAACGATCTTAGGATAAGTTTCTACTTTGAACCAGTTTACTATTGTTAAACAGTCATTCTGACTTCTAAACTTGAGCCAGATGTTCTGCAAATGTTTTTACTACTATAATGGGAACAGAACAAGAGAACTCTGATGTCTGAAGCATCCCCATTGCTAGAAAAATAACTTTATTCCCTAGGTAAGTATAGGAAACTTGGTAAGGCAAGAGTGTCATCGTTCTCTGTAAAGGCTATTGACGTCTATCTGCAAAAAACTGAAACACTTTACAGGCATTTCTGAAAGTCATAGTATGTGTAGCAGACATAAAATGAGGTCCTAACCCGAAGGTATTTAGAATAGTTGGCTCTAATTTCAGGTTTTTAATGTAATTTTGGTATATATTATTATAGTATATTTTATAGTAGTGGAAATATTCTGAATATTTTTCATGATAAATGTATCATTTTAGTATTCAACTGAAACAATTTTAGTCAAATTTTAGCACTTCGAAAGATGTCTCTTGTATTTTTCTAGGCTGCATGCAAGGCATGATTCCATACCTGCCTGAGCTCATTCCTCACCTTATTCAGTGCCTCTCTGATAAAAAGGCTCTTGTGCGTTCCATAACGTGCTGGACTCTTAGCCGCTATGCACACTGGGTAGTCAGCCAGCCACCGGACACGTACCTGAAGCCATTAATGACGGAACTGCTAAAGCGCATCCTGGATAGCAACAAGAGAGTACAAGAGGCTGCCTGCAGGTGGGACAGATTCATAACACAGTGTTCATTGTGGGAGTAGGTAATTCAATGAGAAACCAATTTTCAGCCTTATGATGGAATATTGGTATTCAACCATTAATCGAGTATTTCTTAATGGAAAATTTTTCAACCATGTCAGAAAGTTTCATTTTCCTTGGTAAAGTTTTTGCAAGACTGATCTGTAGTTTTGGGGTTTGCACATTAGCGTATTTTATATATTTTGTTTGGCTGGGAAAAATTTGTTATTTGCAGCTTTGACCTGATGATGTTATAATTCTAAATGTGACTAACAAGACATCAGTCTTTGCTGTTTCTTCCTCAACTCATTTTTTTCCCTACTCAATGTCTATGATATTATAACAGGATCATATTTTACCCTTATTAGTAAAAATCAGACATCTGAAGTGGTGTTGTCCTACTCATGAAGGAATAACAAAGTTTAAACTGCTTGTCAACTACCATAACTTCATGGAAAGTCCCACAATGACCTGTGATCTGTCACTTCTCAACTGTGGCTCTCCACTGCTTAGTAGATCTGCTTCAGTAACAGCTGTTCTGTTGGTTGGGTTTGAGGCTCTTTCTCTCTCTCTCTTTTTTTTAATTTGTTTTGAGATAGGGTCTTGGTCTGTTGCCCAGGCCTGGAGTGCAGTGGCACAGTCATAGCTCACTTTGACTTCCAACTCCTGGGCTCAAGTGATCCTCCTACCTCAACCTCCCGAGTAGCTGGGACTACAGGCATGTACTACTGTGTCTGGTTAATTTTTTTTTTTTTTTCCTAACTTTTTATAGAGACAAAGTCTTGCTGTATTGCCCAGGCCGGTCTCAAACTCCTGGCCTCAAGTTATCCTCCCTCCTCAGCCACCCAAAGCACTGGTATTACAGGCTTGAGCCACTATGCCTGGCCTGTCTTTGTGTTCGTTTATTTGAGACAGGGTTTCATTCTGTCATCTATCCTAGAGTGCAATGGCATCATCATAGCTCACTGCAACCTCAAACTCCTGGGCTCAAGCGATCCCCCTGCCTCAGCACCTGTAGTCCCACCTGTAGCTGGGCTACAGTGCCAGCCACCATGGCCTGGCTAATTTTTGTATTTCTTGTAGAGATGGGAGTCTTGCTATGTTGACCAGGCTGGTCTCAAACTCCGGGCCTCAGACAATCCTCCCACCTCAGTCTCCCAAAGTGCGGGGATTACAGGCATGAGCCATTATGCCCAGCCAGCACATTTTAATTTTAGATTTTACCATTGTAGTTAAGCAGATGCGCATGGACGATACCTCTTGGAAAGGAAGAAATGATGAGAAAAAGGGAGGAAATAATAAGAATCTAGTGTGATGAAGCAAGGCGATAGGCGTGTAAATTGTAAATAAATATTCTATAAACAATTGGCTTAGTTTCTCATCTCTATATAAACTATTCCTTTTACATACCAATAAGTATTTTATTCATTCATTCATTGATTCATTTATTTAAATTATAGTGCCTTTGCTACCCTAGAAGAGGAGGCCTGTACAGAACTTGTTCCTTACCTTGCTTATATACTTGATACCCTGGTCTTCGCGTTTAGTAAATACCAACATAAGAACCTGCTCATTCTCTACGATGCCATAGGAACATTAGCAGATTCAGTAGGACATCATTTAAACAAACCAGTAAGTCTCTGTGATTGACTGTTATGGAGAATAACATACAGCATATTTATAATCAGGTTGATATAGTTGGAAATAAAAATGTTTTGGGAGATGTGAACAATTAGTGTTTGCTACTGTAAGAATGTAGCTCTTACAAAGGCAGCAAGTATATCCCTTTCATATAGTATTTTAAAAATAAGTATATGCTTGGTGTGGAAATTACAGCAGCATCTCACATGAATACCCCAGTACTGTTTAGAATGACTAAAGGAAAGGGGGTAAAAATTTTATACCGTGGATTTCTACTTTTACTTCATTTCAAGTGTTCTTGTATCTGCCACTGTAGCTTTAGAATATGACATCTAGACGTCTGTGTTTTCTCACTAGAACATACAAGTATGTGGAGTATACTATATAAAATAATTGGAAATTGAAATAATAGGTTAAAAATGCTAACTAGTGGGAGAGAAGTACCTTGTCACTAGTAGTGTTGAGAGTAGAAGAGGAGGATGGATTTAAAGAGGATTTAAGTGATATTAGAATTTTAATATAACTCAATTCCCTGCTGAAGAATAGAAAGATTTGATATATGTGGTTGCTATATTAAAAATCTTAAAAAAATAGTTTTTAGTTTTTAAGTTATACTTAAAATTTGGTGCAAGACAATCAGTTTGTAGGTTTGTTTTGGTGTTGCTTTTTGGTTTGGTTTTGTTGGGGGAGGGTTATGTTTTCTGAATACCTTTAGAATCTGTGCCCCTAGTTTACATGGCTACTACACTTACTGGTGTTATGGATCATTGTTCAGTTTAAATAAGGACACTTAAATGATTGTGAGTCTCTCTCTCTACATGTGCCTCTAACTTTGTCAGTTTATAATGTACATAACAACAGCCACGTTATATGTTACAGACTCCAGGACTAAAAGAATTCTGTCACTGGAGAGTAAAACTTACACAGATCTTTCTTGATTGTGCCTTAACAATCAAGTAGTACATTTTTATGTAGTGATGTGTTTATATACATTTTGTTTCCAAAAAGATAAAAAGAATTTAAGAAAATAGAACAAGTTCATGTAAATAAAAAAAGGCAAAAGAAAGGAAAATTTTAAAATGCACTAGAGCAAAAAATGAGTACTTGTTTATATATGATAATAGAACTTTATATATTTTTCATTATTGTAAATAGGAATATATTCAGATGCTAATGCCTCCACTGATCCAGAAATGGAATATGTTAAAGGATGAAGATAAAGATCTCTTCCCTTTGCTTGAGGTATGCTGGGCTGATTATTTAGGCAATCTAACTGTGCATTTCACCAAAAACACATGTTCGAATCCAAAATGGGCATGTGATAAGAAAAGTGTTAATAAATTTATATTCGGAATAGTTTCTGTTCAAATGCCCAATAAATATATAACTTGTTATTTTAGTTATGATACCTCTATACTAAGAAATACAGTTAAATAGAAAAAGCATAATGAACATAGTATACCTTTATAATAAATAGACAAAGGATTATACGTGTTCTCTAACTTACTCTACTTAATTGATAAATTATAGTTTAAATTTCATGTTATCTATTTTATATATACAAACGATGTACTCACACATGTGAAGTAGTATTGGGACTTGCTGCCAGTAAGAGAGAACTTTATATCTTTTCTATCTAATTTGATGTTTTTTTCCTTGTATATTTACTTTTTTAACTAAAAACAAATTTTATATGTTCAGGTAACTGAACATACTATAAAATGTGGTAACTTAAACCTAGTTGAATTGACACTGATGGTCAATTTAGTCATTTTCATTCTTTGTTTCCCATTATTTCAAGGGTTACCAACTTCTGCCATGGATTGCTCTTAGTCAAAGAAGTTAAGTCTTCTGTGACAAAGAGCAATGACTAATTCTAGGCCAGACCAAACAAGGAGCATCAGTATGGCTCATTTTTTTTTTTATATACAATCAGTCGTCCCTCAGTATCCTTGGGCGATTGGTTTCCAGGAATCCCTGTGGATACCAAAGTCCGAAGATGCTTGAGTCCCATATAAAATGGCATAGTATTTGCATGTAATCTACACACATCCTCCCAGTATACCTTAAATCATCTCTAGATTATTTATCATACCTAATACAATGTAAATGCTATGTAAATAGTTGTTATACTGTATTTTTAATTTTTATTTATTTTTTGAGACAGGGTCTCACTCTGTTTCCCAGGCTAGAGTGCAGTGGTGTCATTGTAGCTCACTGCAACCTCAAACTCCTTGGTTCAAGCAGTCTTCCTCCTCTTGAGTAGCTGCGACTGTAGGCACATGCCAGCACACCTGGCTAATTTTTCTGTATTTTGTACAGACAAGGTCTTACTCTCTTGCCCAGGCTGTGTTTTCAATATTTTTGATCCAAGGTTGGTTGAACCCATGGATGCATAACCTGCAGATACAGAGGGCCAACTCTGTATATTACTCTATATATTACTTTCAGGCTGTGGCTCAAAATGTGCCCAAGAATATTGATCCATCTACATCATTGACCATGATGGGAGCATGAGTAAATATCTCTCTTAAATTTGAAGAAAAAAATATGAACACTTACAACCCAGTCTGTCTTTCAAGAATAGTATTTATTACAGAAACTTTTTCTGAGAAACCCTCACTTGATTGACAACGATGAGTGACTTCCAGAGGCGAGGTTTGAAAAAGAAAAACCTGCTACTGTAGGCTAGTAAAGCAGGTTCATAAATGACCAGGATCCTATTGAGTACAGTTTCAGGCATTTATCATATCATAATCTTAACGTATACCCAGAAAATTTAGCACATGTACTTTATTCTTTCCAGTGCCTATCTTCGGTTGCCACAGCCCTGCAGTCTGGGTTTCTTCCATACTGTGAACCTGTGTATCAGCGTTGTGTAAACCTAGTACAGAAGACTCTTGCCCAAGCCATGGTATTTTTTTTTTTTTTAATATCTTTCCCTCGTTTTAAACATTTTTCTTTTTAAAAAGATAGTCATAATACATACAAACTTTTTCAGTAGTTGATTAAAACATTGTGTCTAATTTCAGCTGAACAATGCTCAACCTGATCAGTACGAGGCTCCAGATAAAGATTTTATGATAGTGGCTCTTGATTTACTGAGTGGCCTGGCCGAAGGACTTGGAGGCAACATTGAACAACTGGTAGCCCGAAGTAACATCCTAACACTAATGTATCAGTGCATGCAGGTGAGACTTGTAAGATTAAAATGAATTCAAACCTGGTTCCCCGTGTCACATTGGGGTTAATTTTTTCTTATTTCTTGTAGGATAAAATGCCAGAAGTTCGACAGAGTTCTTTTGCCCTGTTAGGTGACCTGACGAAAGCTTGCTTTCAGCATGTTAAGCCTTGTATAGGTATGAATGTTTTCTCCTGCTATGAATGTGGTTTTTACACTTGATCTTAGACAAAAAGCCAAGAAGCGATATGCATGTGGTTCGTAAAAGTTATCTTTACATCAGCTTTGTTTTTTATTATTAAACTGAAATTGCATGGACTTCCAACATTTATAAATGAACATTTTAAAGTAAAGTAGCTGTGAAGCAGGCGAGATGAGGGGAAGGCCTGTTGTTTCATCAAACTCACCATCACTTCAGCAGCTTTTTTAGGCACTCCTGTGTCTGTAGGAAAGTTAGAATAGTAGTACTACTAGAGTAAAGGACATGCCCAGCAGTGAAGGCTTAGTATGCTGTATGCTACTTCATAGATACTTTTTTGGTTTTGAGTAACCTCCTTTTTTGGTAGAGGTACTCAGAAATAGTAATGATAAGGTTTTCTTCTTTAGTAAACCAGCATACCTTTTTAGATATCATAGACAATGTCCAACAAATGTCACTTTAAGAGTAAATAATAAGTTTCTGTTTTAATAGCGTAGCATTTGTTTTGGCCCTTTGTAAAGATAATATGGGATTCCTTGAATGTTGTAACCTAAATTGCTCTCAGACCCAGGGGTTAGATGATTTTAGTTTTATCCCATTCCTTTCTATATCTCAATGTGTTGACACAGTTGTGCTTTTGAATAATAATTATTTCTGAGTAATAGTATTAATTATGTATTAGAAACCATCAAGTTTTTAAGCCTAACTACTCTAAAAGTGGAATTCTTTTGGGAATCTTGTCATACAAATGTTTACCACTTAATTTATTTTGAATTTAAACTTCTATGAAAGGATTTAATATTTTTTACTTATTATAAAAAAGTTTTTAAGATGTAAAAAAGTAGGAAAAAAGTGTAATGAGCCCTCCATCACCCAGCTTCTATTATTATCTATACATATCAAATCATGTTTCCTACATAACATTATCCATGATCAGACACTCAGACAGACCCCAGATATTTTGGAGCAAATTTCGGACATATAATTTGAGTGCTTAATACATACCTCTTCCTTTCAATTATATTTTGTAGTTAAACCAGGTTTTTTGTCCTAAAGCATTTCCTACACTCTGGATTTTACTGATTGCATCTCTCTAGTGTCATTTAACATGTTCCTTTGTCCTTTCTATTTACTGTAAGTTGGCAGTTTGATACAGAGACTGAAGTTTAATGAGATTCAGGTTCTTAAGACCTTAAAAGTGGTGTGTACTTTTAAGGAGGTACATGGCATCTAGTTGTCTCTTATTTTTTGTGTTATCAACCATGATGATTGTTACCTAGATTAGTGGTTCTCAACTGAGGGCAATTTTGCCCTCCAGTGAACATTTGCCCATAGTCTGGAGACATTTTAACACTGGGGAGGTGCTACTGTTACCTAGCGGACAGAGGCAAAAGATGTTGCTAAACATTTTACAATGCAGGGGACAGCTCCTCTTCCCTGCAACAAAGAATGATTTGGCCCAAACTGTCAGTATTGCTAAGATTGAGAAACCCTGGCTTAGATCTGATTTATTAGGGATTAAAAATTATGATACTTTGATTCTTCATTTAATAGAATATTTATATAAAGAGACATTTTCATATTAATAAATTGTAACCCTGAGGTATAAATCATATAGGAGAGGCAAGATAATTTCTTGATGCTTTCCTTTTATTTACCAATTTGTTTCAGTTTAGTTTTTTTTGTTTTTTTGACTGGCAGCGTGAGCTCTTGATGCTCAGGTTGTACTGCTGGAAATGGGAATTTAAGGTGGCTCCTGAGTCTTTTCTGTTATGACAGTACAGTCCAGGTTTATTTGCACATTTCCTGCCTTAGTTTGTAATGAGGCATTTTCTGAGAGTCTTCTCATTCCTTTTAGTGGAAAATGATATTTAGAGAACAGTCTGAGCACTAGGGTGAAAGTTGCTTTAAAAGCCAAAATCATTTATTTAAGAAAAAAAAATTTTATGTGTGAGAAAGTAGCTTTGAAGAAAATTCCATTTTATCATGTTTTTCTACTTTAAATTTGAATTTCCTTAATCTGATGAGAAGATTATTCTTACCAGCTCTTTTGAGTGATACATAAAATATACTGGAACTTTTCTTCTCTACATCATATGAAAGTTCAATGGCCAGATAGTCTCTCCTTCAGTTTCTTAAGATAAATGTTACTAACCCCTTTAAAAAATATTTTTAAATATAGTTGCCCACCTTTTCACCAATTTTATAATTGATATTGCAATGATTTTTTTAATGGTAAAACTTGGTATTTCTTACCAGGATTTCAGTTTCTACCTAGTAGATTTCCTTTAAAGTGCAATACGCTGCTGTTGAGAAGTTACATAGTTTAAAAATTTCTTTTTCTAGCTGATTTCATGCCAATATTGGGAACCAACCTAAATCCAGAGTTCATTTCAGTCTGCAACAATGCCACATGGGCAATTGGAGAAATCTCCATTCAAATGGGTAAGATTTTTTTTTTTTGCCTTTAAAAGTGTGTGTTTTCAGGTGCCTTGATATTTTCTTAATTGCTTTTTTATGTAAATGATTTTTGTCTATATATGACATGTCACAGTTATTAAGGGAAGCAAAATATTTTACGTTGATACTTTAACATGCAATTTTTTCTTTTTTGTTTTTTTCTTTTTGGGATGATCTAGGTATAGAGATGCAGCCTTATATTCCTATGGTGTTGCACCAGCTTGTAGAAATCATTAACAGACCCAACACACCAAAGACGTTGTTAGAGAATACAGGTACCATATGACTGAACTGTTTCAGTGAAGAGAAAATTAATTGCCTTTTAATTTTAAGTTAAGATGCGTAGAGAAACCAAAGCAAAGTTAGCTTTTAAAACCCAGCTTATTATTTATCTAGCAGCTATTTTGGATTCTCAGTAATGAAATGTACTGTTTTAGCTACATTCCGTAACCAGTTTTCAGTAACTTTGGAAAAACACTTTTCTCCCCTATTTCAGTGTTGTAATGCTTCCTAAAATGGATCCCAGCTAAGAGAACTATTGAACTATATGAATTTTGCTTTTAAATTAACTCAGAGAGTAACCGGGGAGCTGGGAAATTACGATTTTTTTTAATCTTTAAAAATGTGGTCAAAAATAGATTGCAATTTAGTAGCTAATTGATTAACAATGGTATATGTATTTTGTATTTCATCATATATTTTCTTCAAATTGGGAACTTTAAGCAGTACCTTGTGGAATTTTTAATTAGGCTTGTTTCTCTTTTGCATTTATAGAGAGCATGTTTATATTAAAGAATACCTTCCATACTATAGAACACATTTGGAGGTGATTGGGTTCTTTTCTTTCCACTCCCTGATTGTTGCTAATGATGGTGAAAGAATTAAATTTTGTTTGCATTCAGGCATATCCCTTTCTTTATATACTAAGATAATTCCAGTCATTTATTCATAGTAAATGAGGGTATTAACAAAATACTAGACAAAGATTAAAATAAGGTTTTCCCACTAAGAAAGTTCCTTTTCAAAGGCATTTTAATTTGGTATTTTTAAATTATAGGAAGCTTATCTTACATGATTAAAATTGATAAAGTTTATTGGTATGGAAGGAAATCTTTCATGAAACAATTATCTGGCTGTTTGGCTGTATGGGTACTGTTTATTTCACAAAGTGAATTAGATTTTCTTGCTGAAAAGTACAAAAACCAATGTATAGGATGGTTATGAAATCTTGTCAGGTTTTTATCTCTTCACAATGCAGTACCTATACATGACATTCAGATTTGAAAGACTTGCCATTATAAAATTATTGTTGAACCTAAAAAAAACTCCTATTTATTTTTAAATGTGAATGCATAACTGCAGATAAATGTTGAATGTAATGTATATTAAAGTTTCTTGTGGGATATCATCTGATGATATAGTTCTTTTTAACAAATTGGCTTTATTTATGATTGTATTCTATATATGATTATATCCTAAATAAATAATAAAATGGTTGGTAATGCCCTACAAGTTGATGGAATGAACTAATATCATTGAGAAACACACTTGGGATTCATTAGATTACTGTTATCACAAGTGTCTGCATAAAGTATTATTTTCTTTCTTGCCCAAAAGAATGGATTTTTGTAAATTAATAAAATCGTTATCTATAGCTAATGTCTACATTATAGCAACTTGTAATTATCAGTATTTCATAAAGCCAATTCTTTAGTATGCTGTTATTTCCCTTTTTTCCGATTAGTATATCCTACACTGAACTTTTTCAATGGACCATCATCTGCTTTATCGCATGTTTCATTGGATTGTTCATACTTGCCTGTTTAATGAGAATGTTGCATAGTTTGTGTCTTTTGAACTTAGGTTTTCTTTCTCTTGCTTCATATGAATCTGCTGGATTTTAGTATTTGTGTAGTTTGCTTCAAGTAATCCTTAAACATTTTTCTTTACCCCCCACCCTTTTTTTATGAAAGGTTAACCTGTAAGTTTTTGAGAGAACACCATTAAAGCACCTCATGGTTTGTTTTCTGTTTGTATTTTTTCCCGTTGTGTATAAATGTATTTATATGTATGTACCTTTGAATTGCAGAATGCAATTCTGAGTTGCACTCGTTTTAGCTCTTTGTAAACTTCAGGACTTCATGAATTTTGATGGTGAATGCGTGTGCCCACTTCAAAACTTTAAAAAATAAAATTAGTATGTAATCAGTATAATGTGTTATATTATCTATTTCGTGCTATGCCTTTTATAGCAAAGCCAGAATATTTGTTTTTTCCTATGGTCCACATATCACATGTCACTGCAGTGGACTATCTAAATTTCCTTTGTTAGAATTTTATGTCAAGTATAGTCTGAAGTTAGTGGACTGTTAATCGGAGTTATCATCAGAGGTTTTTTGTAATGTGATTTGACTTCATAGCATAGCAATTTTCCAATTCATTCAGTGGGTAACAAGCCACTTAAAATCTGACAGCTGATTTTGATAATCAAGCAACAAATGTCCACTGATTTGTTTGGGAAATGTTAACCACCAGGCCCCCCCCCCCCCCCCCCCCAAAAAAAAAACACTACCAAAATTTGGATTAAATTCTCTAATTTCCAAAGACTGGAAATCTTTGAAATCTTAGAAAAAAAGATGTAAGGAAATAAGAAATTTTAACTCTTTTAGTTATAGAGAGAAATGCGTTTGAGTAGACAATTCGGAAATGTATTCACATTTATTTATATTTCTTGGGGGAAAAAACATAGATTTCATTATTAAATTCCAAAAATTTTGACTGGCTTTTGAATGAAGATGCTCTAAATCCATCCATTTAATTGCTCATCTTATTAACAGATGATATCTTGACACTTTATTGATCAAGAAAAGCAGTTTATCATGGTTTTTGGTGTTCTCTCAATCTTTAGAGTTTTTTTAATTCCTTTTGTTTTTCTTTTTCCAAGAGTATGCCATATATGTTGCTGCCCCTTATTTAGGGGGTGGTAATAAACAGCACTGGTGAAATCTTATGTTTATTATCATACACAAATTCTGTTGGTTTCTGTTTCTGAGTTATTTGTTGTTTTTTCTTTATTTTTTCTCCTTCCCCCTCATTTGCTCATGTCTTGGTTGGCGTTTGGTGGTGTATAACCGTGATTGCGTTACCTTAGCAATAACAATTGGTCGTCTTGGTTACGTTTGTCCTCAAGAGGTGGCCCCCATGCTACAGCAGTTTATAAGACCCTGGTGTGTATTATTCAATCTTTTTTTTTAATTCATTTTTCTTCACTCTTTCTTTCTATCTCACTTTTAGATATATTTTCAGTTGGTTACAAAAATCACAATCCTTAATCATTGCCAACCATGTGACTAATCTTGTCCTATCAGGTTTGTGAGGTTTTTCAATAGCATCGTCATGTATATTTATTTTATGTTGTGGCTAACGACTAATTGATGCATGGGATAAGATTGTCACATGCTTGCTGTGTTAAAAAGCTTGATTATACATAAAAAGCATTTAAATATCCACCAGAAAAATTAAAATGCATGCAAATTCTATAAATTTAGATTTTTGCATTATGTTTCTTTTTTAGAATTAATTTGGAAACTTGGATTGCATTAAGAAATACATGTTTAAATTTGTTATGTATAAAAATCTTATTTGCTTGTTAATGTAGAAGTTAAACATCTATACCATAAGTCGTATAGTAATAGTTTATATTGTGGCAGTATATCCTATGTTCTGCTGCTTTCAATTGACATCATTTTTAGTAGTGTTTAATGGAATACAAGTCATAATCATACAATTTTAAAAGTTAATTTGGTAACTTACTCTTCTTGGCTCAGGCTTAATAGTTAAATGGGAGAGTCAAATCAGATGGTCCGTTTTATAGATGCAGTTTATAAAGAAAATGAATTTCACCATTTCTACTATATTGAGATTAAAAGGGCCCAACATACAGGAAGTATGAGAAACTGAAACTTAAGCTTTCTGAAAACTCTTTTAATATAACCATTATCTATATTGTGGTGCTTATTCCATTAAATACTGTCCATTAGTATTGTAATTGAACCTGCTTCTTTCTTAAATGCTAAACTAAATTCTATAATTCAATAGGTGCACCTCTCTGAGAAACATAAGAGACAATGAGGAAAAGGATTCCGCATTCCGTGGGATTTGTACCATGATCAGTGTGAATCCCAGTGGCGTAATCCAAGTAAGATGTTCACAAGGATTTGTTGAACTTTTAATGTTCTGAATAATAAAATTTTAAAGGATGAAATATCTTAAGACTTAATTATAAAAAACTTTTATTCTTTCAAAAGTATTAAAAAACTAATTAAACATTTAAAATGTGTATTTCTTAATATCTTAAAATGATAATGCCTTTTTTATTTCCTAAATCTTTTTTGACATGAAATAAAATAGTAATAGATCGGGAGAGTAAGCTTAAATAAGTGTTTTATCCACATACTTTAATATTAGTAAATGTTTTGAAATTAGCGAAGTTCTCTGAATTTAATAGTAAAATTTAGAATAGTTGATATGTCAGAACATCAGTAGTATGTTGAATGTTGCATGTTGAACTGTCAGTGTTTCAATATAGTAGTCAAGATTGAGAAAATATTTTTATGGAATATGTAAAGCATATTGTCACCTTATTCTTGTCCGGATAACCTGATTATCTTAAGTAATTGAGGGTTGGGTTCTTTGTTCTCGTTTGGGTTGGGTGTTTGTAATTGCATAATTAGTTTTTCTTCTGACTTTTGGGTGTTTCACTTAAGTTTCTATCTGAAGATGAGTCTTGAAATTTAGTTCTATTAATTTCTATATTTCAAATCAAGCTTATTTGATATATATTTAACTAGCTTTAAGTTATTTCTAGGCCAGTCAGAACAGTAAGATTTTTGAATTTATATTTTTCTTAATCCAATAAATGAAGAGGTCTTTTTATTGGTGTTGATTTTCGTGATTTCAGTCCATTTCTGATGGTAAACATTTACTGGATGTCCGTTTTGATATGTGAGATAAAATACAACAGAGCATTAAATTCCAGTATAAACTTAATGACTCAGAGGTTCTTTAATGGTGGACTAATAGGGACGACCATTAAGTAATCACTTCAAGGCCGGGTGCGGTGGCTCACGCCTGTAATCCTAGCACTCCTGGGAGGCCGAGGCGGGAGGATTGCTTGAGGTCAGGAGTTCCAGACCAGCCTGAGCAAGAGCGAGACCCCGTCTCTACTAAAAATAGAAAAAAAATTAGCTGGACAACTAAAAATATATGGAAAAAATTAGCCAGGCATGGTGGCGCATGCCTGTAGTCCCAGCTACCCAGGAGGCTGAGGCAGGAGGATCCTTGAGCCCAAGAGTTTGAGGTTGCTATGAGCTACGCTGACGCTACGGCACTCTAACCCAGGCAAGAGAGTGAGACTCTGTCTCAAAAAAAAAAAAAGTAATCACTTCAAATTCCTTATATCATGATTGATTTTTAAATGTTTTCCCTTTTTTAGTTGGGATTCTATTGTGGCACAAATTCTGACGTTTACAATATATCTTTTGCTGAGTTTGACAAACATTATCAATCTAAGATGTATTTCTTGCTTGTTACAGGATTTTATATTTTTTTGTGATGCAGTTGCATCATGGATTAACCCAAAAGATGATCTCAGAGACATGTTCTGTAAGGTAACTAATAAATCTTTATGATATATCATCCTGGGACTATTAAAGTTGTAGTTGAAAAGTTTAAATTATTTTTACATTTCATGTGAAACTTAGGCTCTTCAAATCAGTATTGAAGATTATATATATAGCCTTTTTTCTTTTTGACAAAGTTGACTTGTTCTTAAGATAAAGCAGTGACTCTACCAATAGAGCATGCACTTTGAAAATATTTTCCCAACAGTGCCACTAATTCATGCGATCCCATTGTTTCACTCATGGAAAATAGCATATGTTTTTCAAGGTGGATAACTGAGATTTGGATTGAACTATAATCTGAAACCATTGAGGAGAGTGTAAATCTAAGTGGCTTCCACAGGGATTAAGCCTATACAGTTCTTTGCTTTGTTAGTACCCGCTTTTGGTTAACTCCAGTCAGCACTCAGCTGTAACAGAGTAAAAAATAAGATACAATTACACATTTGAATTATCTCATATTAAAATTAGCTAACTACAGTTGAAGCCAGGAACCCAAGCTTTTGTATTTCCAGTTTAACATAATATGACAAAAACTTTATTCCTTGGATGAATTCTGTACTTTGTTTTTCATTGGTATGATATCAGAGATTGCTTAGAGTACATCTGTTACTAGGACGCTTGCTGAATCCTGAAGCATATGTTATGAAGTACTTTTAGGAGAGTCATGGAATGGTGTATAATCCAACAAAGGTTGAGAATAACTACTTTAAAATGGATACAATTTTGAAATAATAAAATCAATAGTGTTGGACTTCAGAAGCTGTGCAGATCTGAGGTCTTCTCTTTCATTGTTAATAAATTAATGGTTTTTCACTCTTTGCAGATCCTTCATGGATTTAAAAATCAAGTTGGGGATGAAAATTGGAGGCGTTTCTCTGACCAGTTTCCTCTTCCTTTAAAAGAGCGTCTTGCAGCTTTTTATGGTGTTTAATCTAATACACTTAAGCTGCAGTCCCAAAATTAGGGGTAAGTTATAAGAAGTTTGAAAATTTCCAGATGAAGAAAATTTGGTTAGGACTGTAATCTCAAACTGCTGAATAGAATAAAAAGCTATTTGTTTTCTATAGGGGTTGAATAAAACCTAGTCTCATTATTATGCTGTGTTGAAGTTTAAATTTAAAATTACCTAGGTGAGGGCTAGAGAACTTTTTTTAAAGAACCAACAAGCCAAAATAAAATGAATGGCTCCACTTTGAAGCATGAATTTATAGTCTCTGATATAAGGACTTTCTATATCATGAGCCATAAGAAAAACACAAGTAGAATTGAAGCTGGATTTTGACTCAGTATTTTTCACCATGTTTTATTGAGCTCAGCACTGTGTTTAAAAACAGTTAATGGAAGATTCTGTTTTGATTTAGAGTGTATGCCCATTTGGACTCTGGCTCCTTAAGGTTTTCTTTACTTAAATGGTACTAACAGTTCTGATCTCTTAGCTTCAGTTTCCTCATTGAGTTATGTTGACAATTAAATACATACTGTATGTGAGCCAGACATGGTGACGCGCAGCTATAATCCTAACTACTTGGGAGGCTGAAGAGGGAGGATCACTTGAGCCAGAGAAGTTTGAGATCAGCCTGGGCCGCTTAGCGAAACTCCATCTCAAAAAACAAGAAAAGAAAAAAGAGAATACTATACTACGTGTGATGCCAGAACTTTTATATATTGCCTGGCGCACACTAAGTTGGCTCAGTAAATGTTAGGAACATGGAAAGTACAGTAAACCAAGGTTTTGACATTCTTCTTTAGGTTTTGAACGTGAATTGAGTCATATTTGACTGGAAGTCAGAGGACGTGCTGAATGTGTATACAAAAGGTGTACACCAAATTGAATTATACTTTACATTGAATTAGAGTTTTTGCTTGCTTATTTACTCTGAGCTAGATTTTAAACCTGGGAAGATTTCACCATCCAAGGTTCAGTTGATGTTAAATTGTGAGAATACAGTAGATGAGAATGACTTTTAACTTCAGAGATTCAATAGTGAGCTACTAGTAGCACTCTGAGACTTACTACCTCTCTTCTCATCACCAGTTATGAACTGTTTTAAGATAAGATACAAAATAAATTCTCAGTTTTCTAATTAGACATTATATGGATCCATACCCCTTATTCCTGCCTTTTTTGTACTACTCTTCCTTGTTTCAGAGGCAGGAGAATAAGGGATTGCTTGTACTTCTCCACAGATGAACTAATCATTCTCTGTGAGTTCACATCAACATTCATAAATGTCCAAAGTTTGACATGAATGGGTAGTAGAGTTTTGTTGTAAAAGGACCACTATCAGGTAATAGTTTAAATCTCCCACTAATCTTACCTTATTTATTAATGTCCTTTTTATCATTAAAACTGTTAGCATTAAAAAAATGTTCTTATCAGGAAAATCAGGTGACCTCAGATATGGAAATGACCAAACGAAATAGGGCCAGAATAACTAATTAGGAACATTGAGAAGGCATGTCTTAAGTTTTACTTTTTGTTATTTACTGAATGTAATAACCCTACTGTGGTAATAAACACTTCTAGTGCCTCCTAGGCTACAACATCAGACAACCAAAAATAATTAATTCTTTATTTTTTGGTAGATTAGATTTGTTTGCTTAGTATTGGGAATACTAGGGAAAAGGATGATATTTTAATTCTTACTAAGGACAGTGCTCATCCTAAACAAAGTGCTATTTAATTTTGAAGAAAGTAAGTCAACTTGTTATGTAAGAAATAATCAGTTTTTATTGGGTCCCATTTTGCAAAAGGGGTAAAAAATTAAACTGACAGCAAGCACCATGCAAGGCACATTTCATCTATACAAAGTGCAGCATGCTTTTCTGTGTGTTCCCAGGTTGGGCTCACTTCTCATATCTGATGTAGGTGACAGTTCAGAGCCATAGGAGAAGGAAGAAACATGGTTATAATTGACGAGCATGATCTTAGGCAATTTGTCCGATTTCTCATTTTCTTTATAGATAAAATAGCATTATTATTTGATTAATTTTGTGTTCCACCAGTTTTGAAAGACAGACAGTTGCTAAAGAGAAAATTGCTTCTTTTGTTCTTTTTCTTACAGGTCCTTCGGTCTTGGAGACTATGAGGGAGCCTCTGCACCCAGGGAAAATGTTACCCTTTACAGGGGGGAAGGGTAAACCAGTAGGGAATACAGTACAATCCCAACCCTACTGGGAGGGGCGGGAGGGAGGTGTTGCCGTCACTGTATTAAGTCGATGTTGGGAAATGTTTTAACATCTGGAGCTTTTGTGGGTGGAAATCTGTCTCCAATTACAACTCCGCACTGGATGTGAAGAAGCAAAAAAAACAATCTGTTCAGTCTGCTCACAAAACAGTACATTCTGGAATATTATGGGGAATTGTACCAAAACAAGAACCATATAAATGATGCATAGGGATAAGAAAGAGGAAAAATTCCTTAGTGCACAATAAAGGAAACCTGAGGGGGGTACAAACAGTAAAGAAGCTTTTTTTTTTTAATTTAAAGATTTTTATATAAATTTTCCCACGTGATGGGGCCTTGTTTTGCATGCTGATGAAGAACTACACAAACAAAACTAACAGAGTTAAAATCAGCTTGCCTTCCCATAGTAGAGAAGCGGGTTCTTGAAAGTTACAATTTAAGGTACCCCCAAAAAAGTTGGAAATAAAACAGAACAAATTTAATGAAGCACCCTGTGAAATGCCAAATGAGTCACTCCTTTTACCTTTGTGGGGTGGGCAGGGAGGGAAGAATAAATGGGGTTGGGCGTATCAAATTAAAGATGACATCTTAATTTTACATTAAACATTAATGTAGTGGATATAATTTGATGGTTGTACTTCATTAGATTTAATTTCTAGGCCAAGATGTTATTTTTAAAGTGCAGTTTAAGGTTCAGGCATGCATATTCTGGCTCATAGTGATCGAAAGTAATTTAAATTAGTGGGAAAGTAGCATGCTTGTATCACATAGAGTGAGGTTGGTATTCATTTACCTATGTTGCGCCAGTTTGTGTTGCAGTTTACCAATTCAATATAGCCCTGCATTTAAAATTCCTTTTTAAGATTTGTGGATTTTATTTTTATTAAGAATATAGATATATAAAGTACTGTAGTTTACAGCTAGGCCTTGAAATATCTTTTTTAGGATCTGTTAGGAATAAGATTGATATTGTATTGTGTGTAACCTGCACAATGTGGAAAGCTGATATACCTGTGCAAAATCTTTGCCTCTGTGCTGTCAGTGTGATGTGCTTTCTGCATGGTTATATACTACTAGTGATTTTATCAAAACCTCTAAAATTTAAATTACATGGTAAAAGATCTGTAAAAAAGGCAGCATAAATGTTAGTTGACACATAAAGACAATTGTAGAAGTTGAAAAATGATTGCTATATTTCAATGTTTATTCCCACTCAACATATTGCCTTCTAAAGCTTTCTTTTTTTTTTTTCTTTTTTTTTTTTTTTTTTGTTCAAAGCATGATCTTAAAGATATGTTTAAGTTAATGGATGTAATGCAGGGTTCCTACACTGTATTGGCGCATGTTGGTGGCCCTCTGTGCCCTAGATATATGCACATAGGGTGCAAGTTGAAAGCTACAGAGTGAAAGTTGGTTTGGATCCTCTTCATTTCATTTGTTTAGCTTTTCTGTTATTTTTCTCTACTTACATGTATTCCTGTGAATAAATCCTTGTTAAGTTAACCCTTTACTTTTCCTTCCATGTGTATTTTCTTATATACTGTGAATGTGAAACCTAACTGGTACACTTGATCTTGTGTCCATATGAAAGTGCAAGTCTTTATTAATTTGGATTGCCTGAACAGTGTATCCCATGATGATGAAGGAAAATGGAGAGATTTTTCTTTTTAACTCTGCTGGTCAGAGATGAAGCCACGCCTTTCCATTTTTCAATGCTGCATATTTAATCTGCAACAAAAATGTTAAGCCATAACAGCCTTTTTATATTTTAGTTTGTCACCTTTGCATTGCAGAATAAATACTGAATAACCATTTTTATAAGCAGTTGCTCCTCTTTGCATGGTTCTGTTCTCTAAAAGTGTTGAATGATACAGCCATTGCACTGAAGTTTGAGCTGTGTGGGTGTGAATTTATAAGTACTGTTTCAAAAAATTTCAAATGCATGGTAGCATGCAGAAAGGTTTTTGTTATTGTGTGTGTGTGTGTGTGTGTGTGTGTGTGTGTGTATGTGTTTTAACATGTTTCTTTACCTTCTTTCCTCTACTTTGGCTTTGCAAATTTCAGTCTGTAGAGCCTGAAATTAAATTATTTTATAATGCCCAATTTTTTAAAAATTGTAAGTTGGATTTAAAGAATATGTGGCATTTTGCTTTCTAGTACCATTGCTTCAATGGAAGCTCAAAATTTGGTTCCTGTTTAGTCTTTGATAACTGAGTAAGGTAGCTATTTTATTCTTAAATTACAGTGATATCCTGTAGTGCTTCAAATACTTTTTAGAATTTAATAAGACAGATATTTTAATATTCTGGAATAGGTAATATTTTAAATTGAAAGAAATGGCCAAATTTTTCTCTAAAGACAGTAAAACAAATACAAACAACCTTTAGTAAAGTTATATGGACCTGTTATTGACAATTTTATATTGACTAAAACCAATATTGTCAACTGTGTGATTAAAAATTAGTTTCTAATTAGGCAGATGAATAACACTATAAGGATGTGTTTTTAAATTTAAAGGAGATTTAATTTTAAAATAGAAAATAAAATTAAGTAAATATGACTGGCACCCTGAAATTGGGTTGTTTTTTTTTTTTGTTGTATTCCCCCCCCTTGAGGTTATTGTTTCTTCCTAATTTATATTTCAGATACATAGTGTAGCACAGGAATTTGCAGAAGCCATTTAAGTTATCTTTTGAGGTAAGCTCTGATTTAGCATTTAACCTGATAAAACCTAATACATCATGGGATATATATATATATATATAAAGCAACTTAATTTTTGTGGTGTAGTCGTAATAGTTTTGAATGTTGACTGAATGTCTATGAAATTGTGAGTTTGTCTTTGTTACATTCCAGTGTTTCTGCCTCTTGGCATGCTTAAAGCACGGCTTACTTCATCTGCTCCTTACACACTAAAATGCTGTTAGTGTGCTCAACTACAGAAATAGCCGCTGCTAAGTGATGTAGATTTTCTACTTGAATATTTTTATGTTGTAGGAACCTCAGGAGGTCAGTGTTTACTGTTTTATATATGCCTTCTTTTTCCTGTTTGAGCTTCTCTCTTTGAAGGATTCTAACAGAATAAAAGCTGCTGATCAACCTAAGTTGGAAACAGAAAGTATATTTAATTTAAATGCATGTTTGGCAGTTCCATGTTACAGTCCATTAGCAAGGAAGCTTTGTGCCACAAGTATCATTTATTCAAGAATGAATTTTGCTTTTTGTATTGTCTAATCTCTCTAATGACTTCATACTGTGTAAAAAAAAAATCACTTTTTAAATATTTTTGGTTGATTATTTCCCAAATAATCAACATGTAAATAATCTTTAAGAGCCAGTTCTGATGCTTTACATTATTGCTACTTGATTTTGTTACGCAAGTTAGATTTCAGAAGAATATATTTTAGAACACTTAACGAAGCCATTACATCTTTAAAACAAAACAAGTAGCATACATTTTGTAATTAACGTATTGATGAACACTGTGATTTCTTTTGGTTAAAATTTTTTCATCTGAATTGCTTAAATTGCATATATTGTAAAATAGGATGAGATGTATATTTTAAACTAATTTCAACTGACTTTCCTCTTGAAATGCTTTGTCTACTCAGTTATAAAGTATTCAGATACAAGTTTTATCTCAGGTGAATACTCCTATATCGTTTTTGCTTTGGTGACATATGCTTATAAAGGGTCATCATACTTAGATTCTTTGTTTTTTAATGTATTTCATTGAGACTCTTCCCTTTCTCATTTTTCCTATCATTGTAGCAGACGGGGGTGGTATACAGCCAGCCTCACTAGACTTTTATGTGCAGGTATACCTGAAAGTGAGTTAAATTTGGTCCTCATTTTCTGTAAACCCTCAAAATAGGAAAGTGGAAAATTACTCCCCTATATAAAATCCTGCATAGCAGAAATGCCAGAATTAAACTAATTATGTTGTAAACGTTTAGTCTAAATTTAAGCCCTTTGCCATGAAAAGGCAGGAAAAAGTGGTTTTTTGCTTCATATAGTTAATCTATATTATTCATATTGAATGTATTAACAGATAATGGTGCAAAAACATTCTTCCCAAGAGAGGAGTGTATCATGCATAACTGCAGTTTAAATCCTTCCTTTGGTAGTACTTTAAAACACACACAGCTTTGCTTATTGAATTATTTTTGCAAATAATACAAAAGGGGAAAACACTAACTGTTGCTACTAGTACTGTTAATGAAGTGTAGGCCTTGGAACCTTTAAGAAAACTGTGGTCTTCAGATAGTTACGGGCCTGGGATAATTTAGATCAAAAATCAGATCAATAATGAGCTGTGTTGTTAACAATATTATCTGGTAATAATACCATGCAAGATAGCATCGTATACCGACTTAGTGCATTTCATACTGTATTAAATTAAATATGGAGATACTTCTAACGCCTCTTTAAAATTTTTACATAAAAGTTAGTTTTATTCACCTGTACACTTTTCAGGTGACTTGTGACTAATTTTTTCAGTCTTACATAGATCTTTCCCCCATTGGCATTACTTATGTGTAGATTTATTCCTAATTATTATACATATAAATTTTTAAGGTATACATTTAAATTACAGCAGTTGTTTATTGTGGTTCGTATCCCAGAATGTATTGTTTTTTAAAAAAAGATGCGTAATAGTTGAATGTATGCATGATTTTGAGAGTTTTTTTTTTTTTACCTCTCGTATATTTTAAAACCAAGCCAAATCTTTTTGCCAAGCAGTATGTCACTAATTAGAAAACCAGTAGTAGTCTTCCTTTTATTACAGTTTTTGTTTATCCACTATAGAATCCCCTATACTGTGGCTTGGTATTATAATAGGATTAGATATTTTATAAGTCTTGTATCTTTCTAAAAGCCTACTATATAACATGGTTAGCCTATAAGGCAATGTTGGTCCCCTTCTCATATCAGCCTCATAAAGAGGTTCCGCTGTACTTTCCTCATAATACTTTGTTGTTTTTCTTCGTGGATATATAACCAAATTGAGCTTCGGTGATTTTTACGGAGATAATAATTAGACAATACTGTGTAATTAATTTTACTTAATAGATTATCATCTTGTGAGAAGAGATGTTTAAATGTGGTAAATGACTTCACTTCATGTTATAAAACAGTTTTACACATGTTAACATTGGGTGCAATAATTTAGTAGTGTTAGCTTTAGTTATAAATAACTGGATCTTTCTGCTGACAACTTAGGTTGTATGAGTTACGCTTAAAAGCTTTAAATCTGATGTTTCCTGTACCTGCCACACTATGTTAGAATGTGTCCTTCAAACATATCCTCCTGCAACTTCTCAAACTGTACTAAATTGATATTTCTTGAAGTCTAACTCTGTGCTAACAGATCTTCATTTTAAATAGAATACGGTTTTAATTTTTGATAAGCTGCTGAATTTTAAAGAGAGTTTTTTGGGGCCACCAAATATTTTGGATCATGCAGAGAATATATATTGTACTGTAGTAATTTTGTATTTACATTTGTATGATGTGACATAATAGATGTGAATGTTAATCACTGCTTGACTATGTTAATAAAGTTGTTTAACTATAGTTGTTGCACTCTGATTTTTAATGAAAGGAAATGAGCTTACTTTCTCCCCCTCCCCCATTTTGGGTCCAGGTGGATCTTGTGGGTTTTTTTCTTGTTTGTTTTTTTTTTGTTTGAGGTTTTTTTCTGTTAGCTTACACATTAGTACACTCTTGTTTAACATCACTTATTCTTTAAACCCAGTATTTGCTTACTTTGTATAGTGTAGTAAAAACCTATTTTCCCTTCATTTTAACTTAACTCCTGTTGATAAATTTTAAACAGTTGATTCTAGATTCAGCTGTTAGAGAATGGAGAGGTACTACAAAAAGGAAATTAATGGTGAAGTTGTGAATATAAAACATTGATGTAAGGATAGATTGCATGAGTGTGTATGAATGTACGTCCTATTAAAAGGCTTCCTATTCTTCAAAAAATTAAGACTTGTAATTTTGGAAATTAACATTTATAAAGCAGTTGTTTCCTCTTCAGGTTTAATCCATTAATATAGTTGCATGATACTAATTAAAATTAAACGTATTAATACATTTCAGGGAATATGTGTACATAGCTATCAAGTAGTCTTTTGAAATTTAGAACATTTTAGGCCAAGAAAGAACCTAAGATTAGATTAGTGTAGCCCAAAAGCTTTTAAAAGAAGTGAGTCTTGAGTTTCTTTTCCTTGGTTACCTGCATGTGAAAATATTTGAGATATCTCCATTGTGTTGACAAGAAAAAAAACTGGGAACTTGGATATTATTCTTAAATACATCATCCAAAGAAAATTTTGTGATACCAGAATTTAGGACTTAGGTTGTGGGAGAAGATAATTAAAATCAGCGTAATCTTTTGTTGTTTAAGATTCTAATTTAAAGAATCTTAAATTGTGCCTGAAGCCAAAAATCTTTTCTTGGGTAAGTCTTTAATGTTTTAGTTTCACTAAAACTAAAGTCCTATCAGTTATATGCAGATGATCTTTTTTTCCTCCCCAGTTCAAGTGATTAAACTTTTTTGAGACAGCATCCCACTCACTCCTGCCCAGACTAGAGTGCAGTGGCATCATCATAGCTCACTGCAACCTCAAACTCCTGAGCTCAAACAATCCTCCTCTTTCAGCCTCCTGAGTAGCTGGGACTACAGGCATGCACCACCATGCCTGGCTTTTTTTTTTCCACTCTCCAGAGATGGGGTCTTGATATTGCCCAGCCTGGTCTTGAGCTCCTGGCCTCAAGCAGTCCTCCTGCCTTAGCCTCCCAAGGCACTGGGATAACAGATGTGAGCCACTGTGCCCAGCTAAACCATCTTAATGATTGAACTGACAGCCATTTTTATAGTAAATTCATAACCTTTTGAGTCCAACAATTTACATTTCATGTAGTTCTTTAGGGCTGACTAGAAAAGTGGAAGTTGGAACTACACAGCTCTGAATTTGGATTTCCTTTGTACTATATAGTGTACTGTGGGAATTGCTGAGGCTTTGTCATTTTTTTAATCCTTAATCTCTGAATCAGTGTTAACTTGATATGAAAGTTTAAGAAACATCTCCAGTATTCAGTTAGACACAATTTGTCAATCACAATTTGAAAATTTAATGCAATTTCTAAGTCATTGGTAAGAATGATTACAGAGAATTGTTACACTAGGAACCTTTAGCTTTTTGTGCCAGTCATTAATGAAATTTATTTATATGCATGTTATAGCAATTTTACTCTGATGACTTAAATTTTAAGCATTCCTTTTTAAACTTTATGTTGCTTTTTGAAGAATTTCCTTTATTAAACAATTTAAGAAAGGCAAGTAACAACTATAAATGAATTTTAATACAACTACCCAGTGATACAACTACTGGTAATATTTCTGTGGACATACAGTGAATTTGTGGAGCTTTTAGTTATGCTGTATCCACATTTTCTGGTTAATAAATATACATTGATATCCTATGTAGTAATCTCTAAACAATTTGCACAATTGTCTCACTATTGTTGGACGTTCAGAAGTTATTTCTAATTTTTCACTTTTAGAAGTAAAGTTGTGGTGGGTGTCCCCATGCTTAAATGTTTGCATACATCTGCAGTGATTTCTTAGTGGAATTGCCAGGTCAAAGGAGTTGGTACGGTACAAATTACCTTTCATTTAACTTGTACTAATTTTCATGTTCAGCACCAACTTCAGTGGGTGCTGCCATGTATGCTGTACGTTGTGATATAGCATGATTTTCTAACTATATTTAGGTTTCTTACGTAAAATCTATGTTTTCATATTACATATTTAACAGTTGCCTGAGTCTTATGTTGCAGGCACTGTTACCTGGTCTCATGGAGCTTACATTCTATTGTAGGGAGACAGATAAGTAAAATAGTGTATTACATGGTGGCAAGTGCCAGTGAGAAAAAAGCAGATGGAAGGTGGTGATAATGGGAGAGGCTTGCTATTTCAAATGAGGTTAGGAGGTAGAAGGTGTGGAAAGCGGTTCATTTGAGTAAAAACCGGAAGGAGTCAGCCTGTGGATGTACGGGGAGAGTATTTTAGATAAAGGGAACAATAAAGACAAATGCTCTGAGACAGTAATGTGTTTGATATGTATTACAAATGAGAGGGATATAACTTGAGCACCCAGAGCAAGGGAGAAGAGTAGTAGATTAGATTTAAAAGGTAACCGAAGGCCAAATGGTATTGCTCAGTATTACACTTGAATGTAGTAACGGGCCGTTGTAGGGGTTTGGGGTGATAACAACTGATTTAGGAACAAACTATATAGCTCAAGGGTGGAAGCAGGTAGAGCACTTAGGAGTTGCCATTATGAATAATGGAGAGGTCATTGATGGCTTGAATTAGGGCGATCGTGGGGAAGGTAAAAAGTGGTTGGATATCTGGATATATTTTAAGGAGGAAACGACTTGCCAGCATACTGGGTATGGGTTGTGAGGGAAGAATCACACATGGCTTTTGAGACACTTGGCCTGACTGGAGCAGCTGGAAGGGTGGAATTGCCATTAACCAGAATAGGAAAGGTCTGGCATTTGGTTTGAGCCATCCATGAGGAGAAGTAGAGTGAGCTGTTTTGGAGTTTGGGGAGATAAGCAGGCTGAAAATCAAAAACTGAAAGTTGGTGTATAAATGATGTTCCCAGCTAGGAAACAACATCTGAAGATTGGAGAAATTAATGATAGCAGGGACTAAACCTGAAACACTCCAACATTAAAGTCTAAGAATTGAGTAAAGAAAACCATAGGAGCATGGTATTCTGATGTATGGATTATCTGGACTGAGAATTTACTTTGCATTTAACAAACGTAAAAGCCATAGATTTTGGCAGATTCTTGCATGGCTATAGAAGAAGCAAAATGAGTGGTCTCTCATTCCTCCCTCCAAGGAGTTTCTATAGAGCTTGAGCTTCCATTTTCTTCAACGCCAAGTTAAATGGCTTTGTTTTCTTAAAAACTGAATTGTTCAGGAAATTTGGAAGCTGGTGAAGAGTGAGCAGACCAGAGTGGCCTGAGATAGATCACTTCCCTAAAGAGTTACCAGCTTGTAATGTCTGTTTAAAATTAAACAACCCCAAAAAATTAGTGACAGGTTTTTGTAACTAGACAAGATTAGAGTTCATATGAAAAAGTAAGGCAAGCCTGAAAAGTTATTTTAAGAAGTAATTGTGGCTACAGATATTAAAAGCTACTGATGCATGCATAGGCAGCTTAAAATAGGTACATCCTAAAACATAGAAATGCACATGAAACTAGAGCATTTCGCTTAAATTAATGAAAAAAGATGGATTATTTGACAAGTTGTGAAAACTGGGTGGAGATACTTGCAAACAATATTGGATTCCTGTCGCACTGTATACTAGAATTCTAGATGGCTCAAAGAATTAAAAGTAATATATTAAACCTTAAATTTTTTAAAAATATAATCTTAGTATGGAGTAGGCATTTCTAGGTATGAGACAAAACCCAGAAATCTTGAAAGAAAAGGTTGACTTGAAAAAAAAAAACACTAAAAGTTCTGCATGACAGAGTCTAAAAACTTGGGGGAAATTTGGCAGTCCCCTTTTACAGACAATGGTTACTTCCCTAAGTTAAAAAGCACTGCAGGTCAGTAAGACAACCCAGTAGAAAAGTAGGCAAAGGATATGAATAGTCCATAGAAGACAATTTATTTTAAAGATAGTCAATTGAAATCTAACTATAATTAGATCACTTACATATACTGGCAAAGGTCAAAAAGGCTTAGTGACATGCTCTCACTAGGGAATACGGAAACAGGCATCCATACATTGTTGGTGGGAGTAAATTAGTACAACGTAAAGGGCAATTTATATTTTATATGTATGTATATAATTCCTCCCCTAAGTACTTAACCTACATGCTAGCTCATAAACAAATGGGAAGGTACTAAATATCGTCACATTCACTGAATTGGTAAAATTTGAAAACTCAGGTGATACCAATTGTTTAAAAATGCATGATGGAAGAACAGGAATTTGTAATTCTGATTTAGTATAACTACTTTGGAAACCAGTTTGCCATTAGCCAGTAAAGTTGAAGAAATGGGTGAATTTTAAAAATAATACTGAGCAAAAGAAGCCAGTCTCAGAATACTGTACCTACACAGAAGCCAGTTCTAGGTAATTCAAAAACAAAAAAAAAAACTAAGCCATAACATGTATAATACAAAATTAAAATGATTACATCTTTGAAAGAGAGCTGAGGATTCAATCATGAAGGGTCCGGGTGGTGGGTACCTGGATGTTCCCTTTATTCTTTAAATGGTACGTAAATACATATTCATGTATATTTCATACATAACTTCATGGCACTAGAGAATACTCATTTGGTTACCATGTATTGGCATACCAATCTACCTTGGTTTTTTTTTTTTTAGCAAGTCCCTTTATAATAAAACCAGTCCTGAGGAAAAAAAAGGCAAATTTATGATAACTCTTAAGTATGTGTTATGTGTTCACTGAAGGTCATTGTTAAACTTCTCAGGTATTTAATATTTTCTACAAGGCCAGAATAATATACTTGTATATTAAGCTTTCTAAAATCTTTACTGATGAACTTTCTTAAGTACTTTTGCAACTGAAGGGACTTTTTCCCAAATAGGAAAGTATATCTAAAGATGCTGACTTCTGAACACTTATTTCCTTATAACAACTTAAAATTTAGTACTTGTTCAAAGACCGTATCTTAGTATGTGAAATGGAAGGAATTGAGGGTCACTAAGCCTTTTCCATGTGTGCTATGATTTTAAAAGCATTTCTGTTTTTGTTAAACCTCACCCTTTATTTGCCAATTGCAGGTGTGCATATTTTCTTTAAAATTTTTGTTAATAAAATGAACTTTTCTTGAGATCTAAGCCTTTTAGGACCTTAAACTTGAACTATACCCGGTGATATGTAAATAAAAATATTTCCACTAGAGGGAGCCATTTACCTAGATTAACCTTGGAATGTTAGTATTTGGACAGTAGTTTGTAGAAACATAAGGCATACACATACAATGAACGTATTTCTACTCCTTGAGCTCACTTAACATGGCATTTTTACATGAAAATAACCTTGGGAACATTTTTTTTTTTTTTTTTTTTTGAGACAGAGTCTCACTCTGTTGCCCGGGCTAGAGTGCCGTGGCATCAACCTAGCTCACAGCAACCTCAAACTCCTGGGCTCAAGCAATACTCCTGCCTCAGCCTCCTGAGCAGCTGGGACCACAGACGTGCGCCACCATGCCCAGCTATTTTTCTATATATATATTTTTAGCTGTCCAGATAATTTCTTTCTATTTTTAGTAGAGACGGGGTCTCGCTCTTGCTCAGACTGGTTTCAAACTCCTGACCTTGAGCAATCCACCCACCTCGGCCTCCCAGAGTGCTAGGATTACAGTCGTGAGCCACCGCCCCCGGCCCCTTGGGAACATTTTTTAGAGCAGTTTTTAAATTTAATTTGCCGTTCTCCCCTTGGGAAGCAGAGAACCTTCAAGATGTTCCTATAAATCCAATTCCAGGATGTATGATCTAAACAAGGCATCTCAAATATTAATGTACATATGTGTCACCTAAGAATCTTGTTATTTAATAAAATACCTGGATGCATTAAGTCCGGATTGGGCCTGAGATTGTGCATTTCTTTATAGGCTCCCAGGTGATGCCTTGCTGCTTGTTTACGAACCTCACTTTGAGTTAGCAAGGACCTAGAAAGTTCTTGGGAAACTGAAGTTCCCTTATAACAACATGAGTAAATAGTTAACATGAAAGCTTCAAAAGAGGGCAGGGGCTTTTTATTTTTGTTTGCTCAAGTGTCTGCAGTAGCCTGAACAATTCCTAAAACAAAATAGATGCTCAATAAATATTTGTTGAATGAACGAGGACAGTGTCTTAAGTGCTTTAAGTATATTAACTCATTTACTCTTCTTGACAGCCTCTGAGGTAAGCTCTATTTTTCCTGGTTCACAGAGAAGCAAATAAGGTGTATGTAGTGGAACCAGGATTTGCACCCAAATAGTGTTAACTTGTTGGTCTAGCTCCAGAGTCCATGTTTTAACAAAAGTACTATACTGCCACTCGTTTTTAGGTAACCTGTCATCAACGAAGAGGTCAAGTGTCAGACTGATAAAACTATTGTCCAAAGGCCCGATGTAATACATCTGTTTATGGTGACTTGCTGCTGTCAGATGTGGAGTTTGCTATGCCCCAACGTAGTCCCAATGATGGTAGTCAACATTGCACACGGTCAGCATGGAGAACGTTTACCCACTTTCTGGTTTGGCTCACGGATCGGGGGTGGGAAAGTAAGAGAGACATTCAGTTAAGACCCACTCAGGGTTCATGAAGGAACAAGATACTACCAGTCCTCATCCCATTACCTAACTTAGTTAAGCCTCATAGTTTCACCAGCAAAAGGAATGAATCATGATCCCAAATTAAAGAGGATAAAGACAGGGGTTCTGCAAGTGTTCCTCGGCAACCGACCAAGTGGGATTTATTTAACATCTATCTTTTAGGTTTCTTGCTGCACCGGGGTTTAGTACTGAGCCATCGTCTCTGGCTTACTGTTGGGAATTGCCATCCGAGTTATATCATCATATCGTCAGAAAGAAGTTTTATTTTACATTATTTTTCTAATCTTCTAAAGCCACTATTTGATCTCATTTGCAAATCTGGTTTAAAAAAGATTGCTATTTGAAATTCTATCCACCAGAAGTCTGTACATAATTTAAAATGGTGGCGAGGTATGTTGTATTAATAAAGTCATTTACTGTTCTTATAATCCATTTCCTATCTACGATAAATTCTATTTTTATATGTTTTGTGGTTGAAAGTTCCTGTAGGTTTATATTTAACATTGAATTAATGACAAGTAAAAATATTTTTATTGCATAGTTTAGCAAGACCCATGGATATCTCAGAAAGCTTCCATCTTCTTAGGAAACATAAGAGATACCTTGTATATGTAAATTCAAATTTATGTGAGACCTTTTCTCTACTTTTTAGATGTCTTTGTTTCTTGTGATCCCAAAGTCCCCTGAACATTGGTTCTCCAACCTCCTCTCTTTACATCTCCCAGCTCACCTCCAACCCTAGCCGCCTCTCCCTTCCTCCCTCCCTCCCTCTCTCTTTCTCCTCCGCGCCCCTACACAGCTCCTGCCAAATTGACTTCTCTGTTACTCAGACACGAAGTGTGGAAAGCCTTAAGGCCTTTGTACCAGCCGGGCATGGTGGCACGCTCCTGTAGTCCCAGTTACTTGGGAAGCTGACATGGGAGGATTGCGTGAGCCCAGGAGTTTGAGGCTACAGTGAGCTATGATGGCACCGCTGTACTCCAGCCTGGACAACAGATCAAGAGAGGAGAGAGGCCCTGTCTCAAAAAAAAAAAAAAAAAGTGATGGGGGTGGTCTTTGTACCATCTTTTTTCTACACGTGAACTGCTCTTCCCTTTTTATTCACATGGCTGGCTCCTTTTGATCACTCATATTTTAGGTTGAATATCACCCTCCCACAGGGGCCTTCCCTCAGCACCCACTCCAACCCACAAATAGTTTTCTGTCCTATCTCCCTGTTTTACAGTATTTTTCTGTGTAACACTTCTTTAGTCATCATGTCTGAGTCTCCTTCAATCTGTGATAGTTTCTGTCTTGTGTTTCATGATCTTGACAGTTGAATATTAGGTATTTTGTAGAATACTTCTCAATGTGGGACTGTCTGATATTTTCTCATTATTAAACTGGAGTTACGGGGTTTTGGGAAGAATATAGGTGCAATGTCTGTATTGCATGATAATCAGGGAGCATGTGATATCGACATGCATTGTCACTGGTGAAAACTTTGATCACTTTGTTAAGGTGATCTTTGCCAGGTTTCTCTGTACTAAAGTTACTACTCTTCCCTTTCCATAATCCATTCTTCAGAAGCAAGTCATCAAGTCCAGCCCCCACTCAAGAGGACCAGAATTAACCCCACCTCCTGGAAAGGGAAGTTTCTACATGTATTGGCATTCCTCTAAAGCAGATGGCCCTTTCTCCCTTATTATCTGATCATTTATATCAGTATGGACTCATGGATATGTGTTGTATTCTTGGTTTATGATACCTTTTTTTTTTTTTTGATACCTTTTTTTTTTTTGCTCAAACTGTTCTGGCTTGGACCATTAGGACCGCTTTCAGGGTGGTTCCTGTGTACTTTTCACATTTCCCCATCCTTTTATTTTATTTTATTTTATTATTTATTTATTTATTGAGACAGAGTCTCACTCTGTTGCCCAGGCTAGAGTGCTGTGGTGTCAGCCTAGCTCACGGCAACCTCAAACTCCTGGGCCCAAGCGATCCTTCTGCCTCAGCCTCCCAAGTAGCTGGGACTATAAGCATGCGCCACTATGCCCGGCTACTTTTTTCTATTTTTAGTAGAGATGGGTCTCATTCTTGCCCAGACTGGTCTTGAACTCCTGACCTCAAGTGATCCTCCTGCCTTGGCCTCCCATAGTGCTAGGATTACAGACGTGAGCCACTGCAACCAGTCCCTTTTTTATTTTTTTTTTATTTTTTATT